>NW_007727277.1:19395-21651 GCF_000696425.1 Galeopterus variegatus | reverse complement strand
ATGTTTCCAGTGAATCATTTAGGCTATGTAGATTAGAAAATTATAAAAAGAAAATATTCTGGAGACCAGAACTCATTCATGACAGCAACAAAACTTAAAATAAACAAGAATAACTTTAATGGGAAAAGATTGAAATTAAAATGAAATAAATCTTAAATGTATAGGAATAACAAGGAGGAAAAGTAGAAAAAGAAGAAGAGGAATAAGAAATGGTTAAATAAAGTTTAGCACATAGATAAAACACAATGCCACATGATTATTTAGATATTTTTTAAAGAGTCTGCTACCCAGGGGCCGAGCCCGTGGTGCACTCGGGAGAGTGCGCCGCTGGGAGCGCAGCTGTGCTCCCACTGCGGGTTCGGATCCTATATAGGGATGACCGGTGCGCTCACAGTGCTCACTGGCTGAGCGTGGTGCGGCTGGTCTCAAAAAGGACAAAAAAAAAAAAAGAGTCTGCTACCCAGGATGTTGCGATATTAAGAGCAACAACAAAATATAAAACTTTAATGAGAGTAACATAAATTATATTAAAGTGCTGGTGTGGAGAAAATCTAGAAAGAAATAAAAGAGAATTTTAACAGTAGTGCCTAAGTGATATTATTATATGTGATTATTTTTTGAAAATATTTTCCAACCTTTTACAGTAAGCATGAATTATTTTTATTTTAATTTTAATATTGAAAAAAGAAAAGGCGCTACATAGTTCACTTTGTCAAACGTCCAGGGCCTTTGGCAGGAAAGTTCCCAAACCACACTGCTGCTCCCAACCTTGTTGTACATAGCTGAACTCCCCTGCCACCATTATGAAGGTCTTGAAGGGAATCCTAGACTGTCCTATCTAATACGAACCAATAATAGTACATACTCCTGCATTTTGTTTGTCTCTTTCATTGCCCTTAACACAATAATAACATGTCATGTTAACTGTTTCTGTCTCAGCCACTTACTATAAGCTCCCAGAGACCAGTGATGTTTTCTCTTTTATTCATCAACATGTAGTCATTGACTAGCACAGTGACTATGTAAGCACAGTGACAGAGATAAGCACTCGATAAATATCTTTGAATTAATAAATATGTAAACCAGGTAAGTGAAACAATAACATTCTCGGGGAGTAAAACTGAAAATCTATAAGTGTAAAATAAAATTTGATTTATAGGGGCTAAATGTGAATATGGTTGCAAATTCTTCTATGATCAAGAAATAGGCCATTAGTATCCAGATGTTTTGTTTTTTCTTTTAAATACTCTTTTTTCATTTCTACTTTCATTGGGATTTGTTTTTCCCAACCTAAAATATAGGCATATTACATGANGTTAACTGTTTCTGTCTCAGCCACTTACTATAAGCTCCCAGAGACCAGTGATGTTTTCTCTTTTATTCATCAACATGTAGTCATTGACTAGCACAGTGACTATGTAAGCACAGTGACAGAGATAAGCACTCGATAAATATCTTTGAATTAATAAATATGTAAACCAGGTAAGTGAAACAATAACATTCTCGGGGAGTAAAACTGAAAATCTATAAGTGTAAAATAAAAATTGATTTGTAGGGGCTAAATGTGAATATGGTTGCAAATTCTTCTATGATCAAGAAATAGGCCATTAGTATCCAGATGTTTTGTTTTTTCTTTTAAATACTCTTTTTTCATTTCTACTTTCATTGGGATTTGTTTTTCCCAACCTAAAATATAGGCATATTACATGAGAACAGAATAAACAAATGGTTTTGAAATAATGTAAGTACGAAGTCAGGACAAGGGCCAGGTGAAGGGTGTGTGTGGGGCACCACATTTAAGAAGGCACTCACTTCAGGTTTGTGCAAGCCCGCCCTGATCCCGAACCTGCATGGCCCTGAGAGCGAATGTCTCCTTAAATGTTGTACCCCGGGGACTTCACTTGTCTTATCCTAGTGGCTCAAGTAATTTATTATTTATTCTTCCTATGGACCTATCTTTGGAGACAAAAAGAGAGCATAGCTTGGCTTTCTCTGCTTAACTGTATTCTTCACGCATACCCCTTCTCCCATACACAGATTCTTTTCCTCCTCTTGGTCTCCTGCCAAACCCACATATCAAAACTTCAATGTTAGGTAGAGCTACCTACTTCCTTTCTTCCAGTCCCCTTTATCATAGGCTAAATATGATAAAGGTTATTGGCTGCACTATAAATTTCTGCTATACAGCATAGCTGGTCTTTTTTTTTTTTTCCTTTTTGTCTTTTTTCATGTCCGGCAACGGATCGCAACCCTCAG
>NW_007727277.1:14057-16066 GCF_000696425.1 Galeopterus variegatus | reverse complement strand
ACAATGGTATTTGTGTATCTAAAAATACCGAACATAGAAAAGGTACAGTAAAAATACAGTATAAAAGATAAAAAGTTGTACACATGTAAAGGCAACTTAACCATGAATGGAGCTTGAACAACTGAAGTTTCTCTGGGTGAGTCAGTGAGTGAGTGGTGAATGAACATGAAGGCCCAGGTCATTACTATGCACCACTGTAGACTTTATAAATACTGTACACTTAGGTTGCACTAAATTTATACCAAAAAAAGTAATTGCAATATGACATTACAATGGCTACAACATCATTAGGTGATGGGAAATTTTTTGCTCCATTATAATCTTATGGGACTCCTGTCATTTATGCAGTCCATTGTTGACTAAACCATTTTTATGTGATACATGACTGTGTCACAGACTGGGTGATTTAAACAACAGAAATTTATTTTTTTCACAGTTCTGGAAGCTGGAAGTCCAAAATCAAGATATGGGTGGGTTTAATTTATTCTGAGCCTCTCTCCTGAGCCTCTCTCCTTCTCTGTGTCCTCACATGGTCTTTTCTATGTGTACACATCCTTGGTGTCTCTTCCTCTTCTTATAAAGCCACCAATCGTATTGGACTAGGTCCCACACATATAACTTCATTTAACCTAATGAAGTTATTAATGACCCTATTTCCAAATAAAGTCACATTCTGTGCTGTACTGCAGGTTAGGACTTCAAAATACAAACTTTGAGGTGGGGGACACAATTCAGTACACAATACCTGGCATGCTCCCCATTTAATTTTCAGAGTCCCAGGAAAATGAGGCATTTACTTATTAACAAATCCGCTCAAGTCTTTGCATTCCTCAGTGACGGCTTCCACCTAAAAAACTCTTACGGAGCTACAGACTGCCCAGGCCCCTGCTGCTCTTTCCTTCCCCTACACACCGGATACAAAACTGTAATGACTTCCCATGAACAAGATGGCACTGTGTTCCTCCAGTCCCCACTGTACCAGATGAATCTGTGACATTTGTCAAAATTGGAAACAATTTTCTCCTTTCATAAGGCTCAGAGCCAGTTTATGAGGCTAGCTTGCTTCCTGAACATGTGTCCCCCCTTCATTCTGCTCCTGTGATAAATTGAACTATCGCTGTCACTTCTTCCCTACTCTATACCAATGCCCATGCTATGCCTTAGGGAGGGCATAGCATACTTCCCTGCTCTTTGACATGAGGCTTGGCTGTGTGACTTGCCTTGGCCAATGGGATATTGGCATATGTAACAGAAGCAGAAGACTTAAATGATTTTACATGGTTTGGCTTGTTTCTGTGCTCCAGGCAACTGTCGTGAGAAGAGCTTCTCCTAGTAACTGATGTCCTGTCAAACTGGTCCCTAGAACAAACCCACAAGGAATAGATTGGAGCCCATCCTATCATCTGGANTCAAACTGGTCCCTAGAACAAACCCACAAGGAATAGATTGGAGCCCATCCTATCATCTGGAGCTAGGCCAAGCTGACACATAGTCTGAAGTAGATTGACCAGTGGAGCCAGCTCAGATCAGCCAAACTGCACTCAGCCTCCTGACCTGTGAACTCGGCAATGCTTATTTCCCTAAGCCACTGAGTTTTGGAGTGGTTTGCTATTTAACGTCATTGTTGGTAATGGCTGACTGATATAAATGCCCAAGAAAGGAACACAGTTGTCTTTCCGTGGTCCCTTCCACCATCCATGTAAAGTAAATGAGTTTAATAGATAATTAGGGGCCATCTGCTCACCAGATTTCTTCAGACACACTCAGATTCTGGAGTCCAATTTAGTGTTCAAATCACAGTCTCAATGAGGAATACTGCTTCATATAACTGCATTATTGAAGGTGAATTTCTTGGCTTACTATGAGCACATAATATATCTATGGATTCACAGGTCTTGGTAGGACTGGAAGGCACAGTAAAGGTCAAACTATAACTCTCTTCAGTGGATATTTATGCGAAGCTCAGAGAGGAAAATTCACTGACACGAGGCCACACCATGAAACAATGC
>NW_007727277.1:9385-13404 GCF_000696425.1 Galeopterus variegatus | reverse complement strand
ACTCTTCTGTCGAGACTCATCATTTGTAATTGGGTATTAGGAAAACTACCCTATGAAGCTTTTTTGTTACTGTTGAAAGCTTCCATAATAGCAACAAACTTGCTCAGGAATTCCTTGGTTATATCAGGCCAATTATCATCTTACTTTTGTGGTTTCCTTCAAGGTCAATCTTTGATAATTTTGACAGAGATTTTTGATATGGAGCTTAACTCAAAAAAAGTATTTAGTGTAAAAGAGTAAGATAGGCCAATTATCATCTTACTTTTGTGGTTTCCTTCAAGGTCAATCTTTGATAATTTTGACAGGGATTTTTGATATGGAGCTTAACTCAAAAAAAGTATTTAGTGTAAAAGAGTAAGATACATTAAGTATAATGAACTACACTAAACATTGCTATCTATAAAGTGCCTGAGAACCCCTGAGCAGTCATTTACTTAAATCTGCTCAGTCATTCTCCTTGCTAATGAGTAATATCAACTAGAAATATGTACTAAAAGGATCTTTATTAATAGTATTTGGTTACTTTCTAGTGTTGACATTCTCAATTACTAAAGAAAAAAAGAATTCTGGAGGGAGAAGTCTTGCTTATATTCTTTGAGGGGAAAATTTAACAATATTTAAAAGCAAAATATGCATCTGTATTATGGAACCGTTTGCTAATATATATATTTTTCTACAAATTCTGTAAATGTGGACTTAAACTTCTGAAGACATGGTAGTGAAATACAAAAGCAAAATTTTTTAAGAATAGCTGGCTTTTTATGAAGATCAAGGTTTGCATATCGATTTTCCTTTCTCTCACTGATAGGCACTATTGCCTGGTTTTATCAGCTCAGATTTTTTAGTCAGATTGTCTGGATTTGACTCTATGCTTGGCGAATTATTGGCTGAATGATCAAAGCAAGTTGCTTAAACTCTATTTACATTGGCTTTCCCATTTGGAAGCTGAAGATAATAATAATATTTATCATAGAGAGTTGTTTTAAGAGATTGAACTAATTCTATAAGTAATTTTTATTTAGTGCCTACTATCTGCCAGATAATTGTTCTCAGTACTTAACATACACAAACGAACAAAAGTGACAAAGATCTCTGCTGTTGTGAAGCTTATATTTTAGAAGAAACAAACAATAGACAAGAAAGCTCATAAATGAGTAATGATATGTAGTGTACTAGAAAGCCATAAGTACAACGGGGAAAAACGAAAGCTAAACAGAGTAAAGAAAATCAACAGTACTGAAAGGGTGGGCTGCGATTTTAAATAAATTCATTGGATAGACGTCATTGGGAGGGTACCTTTTGGGCAATGACCTAAAGAAGGTGATAAACTCATGTTCACTTACATCTGGGAAAACATTTACAGTTGAGGGAATTACCTCAGGCTTCTAAGATGTGAGCAGGAGATGAAGATGGTGTGGAAACTGAGGCTCAAGAAAATTAGATGACTTGCTTAAGCTTGAATGAATCCAAGTGAAAAGGTATTTTGGCAACCTGGGGTATAAGAAACAAGAAAAAAATGTTTTCAGTTCTTGGAAATGATACATACTTACTGTCTCCTACATATGAGATCCCCATGAGATTCACTCTGATAATGTATACACTTTACAATAAATGAATACACTGAACTTGTAGGACAGTCCTACTCATGAATGTTCATGATAACTTGAGATCCTAGACACCCTTATCTTTCCATTTTCTCAGAAGGGAGAGCCCACATGCTCATGAATACAAATGCTCAGTAGCCCTCCTGGCCCAACAAACAGAGCCTCCTACTGCAGCGGACAGATTCTAAGGTGGCCCCAATTAGTTTCATCTCCTCATACTCATGCCCTTCTGTGTTCCTCTCTTCCTGAATGTGGATGGGACCTGTGACTTGCTTCTAAACAAAGCATAGAATACTACGTGTACATGATCACATTACGTAAGATTGTAACGTTTATCTTGCTGGAAAACTGTCTTTTTTGCCAGCTTTGAAGAGGCCAGCTGTTATGCTGTGAGCTGCCCTATGGGGAAGGCTACATGACGAGGAACTGAGGGCAGCCTATAACCAACAGCCAACAGCCAGCAAGAAACTGAGGCTTTCGATTTCACCACCCGTGAGGACCTGGACTCTGAAGTTGGAACCTCGGATAAGAACCCAGCCCTGGATGATACTTCTATTGCAGCCTACCAATAATCCACGCTGACTCCGAGCCTCTCACTACCTCCCTGGGGCTTTCTTTTTGTTAAGATAAGAGTGTTGAATGAAAGGACTGGTGTTTTTCCTTTCCCTTCCTACTTTCTCTAAGTGTAAAAGGAGAAGCAGATTCTAAAAATGTCTTAGAAACAAGCACAGTGTAAAGAGTGGGGGGTATAAATGACTAAGAGAGAAAAGAAGAAAATAGACAAATAGAACTAATAGAAGGGCTGGCGAGAAAAGAATCGTAATGCTGCTTTGGCCATTGCAAACAGTTCTGATTTGCATTCTCATATTTTTTAATTTTTAAAAATGTTTTGGATGTAGTCTTGATTTAGCTGCCATAGTTACAGCAGGCTTGCTTCAGTCCATCTTATTACTTTCCTAGAGATTTCAGATTGTAAAATCCCCAGGGCTATATCTAAAGTGAAGGCCAGTTTCCTGTGCTATTCTTTTTCCCTATGCAGTCCCCATGGACCCAGTCTGCTTTTTCTTCCTCTTTAACTGTTGACATGACACACTATTTCCCAGGGCTTCTCACCCTTCCACATTTGCCTCCTCTGTGGTTTATCCTTTCTCCAGCTCAACATGTTCTTGGTGTACTCAAAGATAAATATATGCCCTTTTTGTTTTAAGGTTTTTTTTATTTCAAATCCCTCTAAGGAGACAGAAGATAACACAAGAAAAAACATAACTCAACATGTTCTTGGTGTACTCAAAGATAAATATATGCCCTTTTTGTTTTAAGGTTTTTTTATTTCAAATCCCTCTAAGGAGACAGAAGATAACACAAGAAAAAACATAAGGGCATTCAGAGTTTTAAGAAATCTTACCAAGTTCATAGAGTCACTGTACATGGTCTGTATTGCTAGCTGCTGTGACTTCTACACTAAAAGGCACCCTGGACACCAACTCTCCTCTGATGTTTCCTTCAGATTCCATTTCCTCCAGATACAATCATTTCTCTAACTCTGAAGACTCTCTTCTCCACAAAGCACCTGCTTCCTGGTAAAGAAGGTAAGATCCTGGACAGAAATATATAAAGATGCAATGAATCCATTCATATGTCTACTAGAATCAAATGTGTACTTGAATATAACTAAAGAAGAGGTGTTGGCAGACAATGTTTTCCAAAGGTGGCCACATCAACAGCTCCCATTCCTCACAGTCTTCTACATGCTATGTGATGTTGTCAACCTCCCTCTGAAAAGTAGTGTCTGTCTTTCCCCCTTGAATCTAAATGGGATTATGCCTAACCAAATCAGTAGAATACCATTCGGATGACTTTATGTGACTTTTCAGACTGGGTCATAAAAATCAGGGAAATTTCTGCCTCGTTTCTTGGGACATTTTTTTATTGCACCCTGAAGCCACCATGCTGTGAGGAAGCCCAGGCCACATGAAGAGGCCTTGTGAAGTTGATCTAGTTGAAAAGCCCAGCTGAGGGCTCAGCCTGCAGCTAGCATCAACTGTCAGATGAGAGTGAAGATTCCTCTAGGCATTTTCAATGCCCAACCATAGAGTGTCCTCCCCAGCTCGACCATGAGTCTTTCCAGCTAGAGTCTCGTGAAAGAAGAGGCACAGAGACAGGTGATTTCTTCAGTCTGGATTCCTGACATACAGACTCCATAACACAATAAAAAAAAATTTTAAGTTGCCAAGTATTGGTGGGGTTTTGTTTGTTTTTTAAACAAAGACACAATAACCAGCACATGGTTGGAACACTTTCAGTTCTGAATTAATTATCTTTATTTCCTGCCTAGATACTTGGTATTTCTCTATTTTTTTTTTTTTCATTCTAAAGCCAGGGGTTTAGTTTTTTGTCATCTCGTAGACTCCTGAT
>NW_007727277.1:6156-8851 GCF_000696425.1 Galeopterus variegatus | reverse complement strand
TTTTTTTTTTTTCATTCTAAAGCCAGGGGTTTAGTTTTTTGTCATCTCGTAGACTCCTGATATTTCATCTTTTCATTTAACTCCTCTAGGTTTGTTTTCTCTTCCTTGCAACGAGTAAATACACACTGATTCAATATTCCTTTGCACTGATTCTGTACCAGTGAAACACAGATAGGAAGAAGGCTTCTAGTACTAGGAACAAAAGACCTGCCTTTGCCTCCCCCAAATCTCCATCCCTTGTAGTCAATGAAGCAAAATTTTTGGCAAGGTACAGGTTTATTATGTTAGGTAGCAAAGATATTGAAAGTAAGTGGGACATTGATCAGCTACATTTTAACTGAAGGAAAAAGGAAGACCACCAAGAGACCCAGATTAAGTAGTCTTTTACACTTTGAGTTCAAGGGTCTTTCCAAAGTTAATAGGTGAAAAATTCTTAGACATGATTTGGATATGTTGGATCTGTTAACAATTTCTTCTCCATATAATACAGTCAACCTGTTAATTTCTAAGTTAACAAATATATGTACTCCTTTCAAATGAAAACAAATCTTATGCTGTCTTATGTTTAAGTTAAATGATTTATTTGATATGTACAAATATAAAACTAGTTAAACTCATTATGCATATTGCTATTATATAACTATAAAAACCAGAACATTTTAAAGTTCAATGAAAAGGAAACTACAAGCGCAATTGACTTACACCACCAAATGTTAATTTAATGAGATAAACTCTAATCGTAGTACTGTATGACACGATCTACTTCACTGTCCTCTTGCTTCCATGTGCTAGGTGAAAATGTAATTCATCCAAAGTAACATTATATGCTAAAAATTTGTATCATTTTGTGTAAAGGAAAAATTCACATATTTAGTCTTTCTCTTTTTTCTTATGATCACAAACGAATATTAATTGGTGACAATTTAAACAGTCATCACACTTCTAATGAAGCATTCATCTATAATGTGGTTATCCACTTGGAAATATATTATTCATCAAAATAGGCAATCTGTATATGTCTAGATACATATGTAGATATATTGACTGTTTATAGTATAGATACACAAGTATATGTGTGTGTGAATATACACATAAATATATAATGTAGTATAGATATATTTCTATACGTATCTAAAATATTATAATAATAACATTATTATTATTTATTCCACAACACATTTAAGTTACTTCAAAATAGCTTGCTCATTCTAGATCTTGTTTTTAGTCTCTGTTTGGGAAGACCAGGGAAAAATTCATCATAGACCAAATTTTGCCCCAATACTGAGACTAAATTTGTCTGAGGACTTTATTCAATGCCCTATGAATTATGAGGTTTTTCCACTCTGGCTGGTGAGAACACGCACTTTTCTTGGACTATGTGAGTTTCCAGTACTGTTCTCTTCTCATTGTTTGGTGTTTCTCCCCCCGCCCTGCCCCAGCCTTGGGTAGTTTCTTCACTTGCAGTGATCAGTGCTCATCTGAAGAATTGAGAGTCCAAGACCTTCGACAGCTTTCCAGAGTTTGCTTTCTGTGCATCTCTCCTCTCTGCTACTCTGCCTTCTGAACTCTAGCTGCTCCTCAATAAATGAGTCAAACCAAACTTTCAGCCNTTCTGTGTTGTCTGGTATGTAATCATGAAAACCATTGTTTCATATATTTTGACCAGTTTTTCAGTTGTTTCAAGTGGCAGGGTAAATCCAGTCCCTGTTACTCCATCCTGGCTAATGGCAAAAGTCAAATGATACCAGTTTTTAAACAAGATAGGCATCGTAGCATGGCAATGGTGACATATACTCATGATCTCCAGTAGTAAACCTTGTATATTGGCCCTATGATTATATTTAAGCCAATCAAAGCAAATAACTGTAGCTAATTTTTATACCGAAGAATAAAATAGATGATTATCTCCACAGGACCACTGTAGCTCACTGATCTAACATTAAAATAAAGGAGAAGGTGATGACATTGAAAAGCGTTAGGTCTATACTCAAGGTTCATGTCTGCTATTTAGGAAATAAAGTTAGGTTTTCCCTCTGTGCTCTCTGATTATACTCTTTTTTGCTTAAACATCTTTTATTCGCAATATTTTTCTTTTTTAAGTCTAATTAGTTAAGTAAAATTGAGTTAAGGTATAGCCTAGCCACAAAGTCTTTGTATCTCATGAGCAGATGCTGAAATTGTTGAGAACTACATATGTACATGACCATATTTACATACACAGTCTGCATAATGTCAAGAAATCCCCAGAAGTAGTCCAGAGTCCACCCACAACGATAGACCAGTCAACCATTTAGCAATAAATTATATTCAAACAAAGAAAGTTTTATTTAGATTATTAAGTAGGACTCATGGCATAAATTATGCATTATTATACATGATTTTTCTAAAATGTTGCATTCTATTTTCAGAAATTATTGTATCTTTCTTGAGATGAAAGCTACCAGCAGACGATATTCATTTGGCCTATATTTGATGGCTAATCAAGTGTATTAATAGTATTAACAAAATAAAGACAGGTGGTATTTTTACACTTCTGTAATATAAGCAGTCTTTGTTAATTCAGTGATTCTATTTAGCACGGCTTCATTTTTTAATTAAAATTTTCCTAGTACTTGTACAAAGAGAGTTGCAATGATTCTAAAAGATGATATTTAAACACATATTATGATATGGACATAAACTAGGTTGAGAACAA
>NW_007727277.1:1838-5940 GCF_000696425.1 Galeopterus variegatus | reverse complement strand
TGGACTATGTGAGTTTCCAGTACTGTTCTCTTCTCATTGTTTGGTGTTTCTCCCCCCGCCCCGCCCCAGCCTTGGGTAGTTTCTTCACTTACATGCAGTGATCAGTGCTCATCTGAAGAATTGAGAGTCCAGGACCTTCGACAGCTTTCCAGAGTTTGCTTTCTGTGCATCTCTCCTGTCTACTACTCTGCCTTCTGAACTCTAGCTGCTCCTCAATAAATGAGTCAAACCAAACTTTCAGCCCTGTGCCCTCAATATAGGGAAACTGTTGACCTCCACCCGGTTTCCTTTTCTAGTACTGCAGCCTCGAAACTCTCCCAGGCGTGATGCTGGGGCAATCATAGGTCTCACCTATCTCAAGGATTCTGTGTTGTCTGGTATGTAATCATGAAAACCATTGTTTCATATATTTTGACCAGTTTTTTAGTTGTTTCAAGTGGCAGGGTAAATCCAGTCCCTGTTACTCCATCCTGGCTAATGGCAAAAGTCAATGGCAAAAAGTTTTTAAACAAGATAGGCATCGTAGCATGGCAATGGTGACATATACTCATGATGTCCAGTAGTAAACCTTGTATATTGGCCCTATGATTATATTTAAGCCAATCAAAGCAAATAACTGTAGCTAATTTTTATACCGAAGAATAAAATAGATGATTATCTCCACAGGACCACTGTAGCTCACTGATCTAACATTAAAATAAAGGAGAAGGTTATGACATTGAAAAGCATTAGGTCTATACTCAAGGTTCATGTCTGCTATAATCCCCAGAAGTAGTCCAGAGTTCACCCACAACGATAGACCAGTCAACCATTTAGCAATAAATTATATTCAAACAAAGAAAGTTTTATTTAGATTATTAAGTAGGACTCATGGCATAAATTATGCATTATTATACATGGTTTTTCTAAAATGTTGCATTCTATTTTCAGAAATTATTGTATCTTTTCTTGAGATGAAAGCTACCAGCAGACGATATTCATTTGGCCTATATTTGATGGCTAATCAAGTGTATTAATAGTATTAACAAAATAAAGACAGGTGGTATTTTTACACTTCTGTAATATAAGCAGTCTTTGTTAATTCAGTGATTCTATTTAGCACGGCTTCATTTTTTAATTAAAATTTTCCTAGTACTTGTACAAAGAGAGTTGCAATGATTCTAAAAGATGATATTTAAACACATATTATGATATGGACATAAACTAGGTTGAGAACAACAGAACAATTGAATATTGTTCAATATTTCAATATTAATGATATGCTCCTAGATTTTTAATTTTTCCTTTTTTTTTTTCATTTGTGGCAGATCTGCCCTCTCTTTCTCCAGATATTTCTCCCTTATGTAAATTATTACATTAGAATTGCTGTTCTGATCCAATGTCTAAAATCATTACAGTAAAAACCAGCTTAAATTCTATTTTTTTTTTTTTAGAAGGGGGCTTATTTACTTTTGGAGAAGCTATTTTTTAGTCATCTCTAGTTAAAATGTGTATAATATTAGCAGTCCCGTATTACCATATAATGAGAATATATTTATGTGGTATACATGAATTATCTTCTTTAATTCTTATTACAACCCCATGAGGTCAATAGCTATTTCTTTTCTATATATGAGGAAACTGAGTTATGGAGGGGTTCAATGATCAGCCCAAATTCATATATTAAGTGAATGATGGAGAACAGATTCAAATCCAGGAAAACTGAGACCAAAACTCACATACTTAACAATACACTATGTTATCTTACAAAGGATATAATCAAAGAGAAAGGCAAATAACAAAATATGTATGGAGAGAGTAAGTGACAGATAGATACAGCTAAAAGATGTTCATTGCTATGTTTTTACAGCAATACAAAATTGAGGAAACAAGACTAACTATAGAGGATTGGTTAAAAAAAATCATAATGTTTTTATACAAAGGCAAAAATAATGATATAAAAAGAGATTTGTTGACATGGTAACATTTCCTTCATATAATTCTGCAAGAAAAATCAAAAGTTAAAAAAAGTTTAAATGTTATCTTATTTTTGTAAACATTCACTAAAAAAAAAGTCCTGAAGGCTGCTCACCAAACAACTAGCCCAAACTACCTTGTCATCTCTCATTCTCCAGGTAAGATTGTTTTTCTTTTTTGATTCTTGATTTTTATTTTCTGCAATAATCATGAATTCTCATGGGGGAAAACTTTCAAAAATTCAATTACAGACTATCTTAAAAAAATTAAAATGAAAACGCTGACTTTCAGTATTTGTGGAATATGTTAAAATCACAATTAATTCAGCAGTTAATTCCATGCCTTCCACTTTTTTGAAAAAAATAATTAAGCATTCAACACCAGACGTTGAAAGAAAAATAATATTTAAGAAAAAAGGAGAAAATTATAAACCTGAAAAGATAAATCAATATATTAGAAAATAATATATAAAAGTAGCAAAATAAAAAGTATTGAATGTAATATTTTATTCTTTAAAAAAACCCTGTTNTGGTGGTGAAGTTCGTGGGCACAGTTGCCAATTATGTGAGTTTGAATTCTAGTTTCTGTATATACAAGCCTCATCTTTGTAACAGAGAAAATAATAATATCTCCCCAATATAGGGTTTTTTAAAAGATAAATTGAGATAATTTAAATAATGTTATTATCTAGGCTAAAAACTTGAAAAACCTTGATGAAATCATTGATTTTCTGAAACTAAAATTGCTTCAGAAGGAAGAAAACATCAAAAAGCAAATAGTTAACTTTTCAAAGATAAACTTATCCTCACCTCCTAGGCAAACCCTTTCCTTAGCATCTTGCCACAATGATCTCTCTCTCTTCTTTCTCTAAATAATAATTTTAACTTTGTTTTTAAACTGCCCTTTCAGTATTTATGGTGGGCAAAATAATGGCCCCCAAAGATATCCATGCCGTAATCCCCAGAATTTGTGGCAAAAAGGATTTTTAAGATATGATTAAGGTTAAAAACACTGAGATAAGAGATTATCTTGGAGTATCCAGGTAAGTTCAATATAATCACGTGTCCTTAAAAGTGGAGAACCATTCCCTCCTGACTTCAGATGAAGATGTGATGACAGAAGAAAGGTCAGAGAAAAACCCAATGTTACTGACTTTGAAGGTGGAGAAAGATAGCCCCTAGAGGGGGAATGTGGACAGCTTCATAGCTGGAAAAGGCCCAGCGGTGAATTCTCCTCTAGAGAGTCCAGAAAAGGAGTGCATCCCTGGAGACATCTTGATTTCAGCCTGGTGAGATCTGTGTGGGACCTCAAAGCTACAATAACTATAAGATAATGAATCTGAGATGTTTTAAGCCACTGTGTTGGTGGTACTTTGTTACAGCTGCAAAAGAAAATGAACCCAGTATTATACCGTGATATTCAATTATAATCATGTAAATAGTCTTGTTCTGCATCTAATACAGTGTCCCTGAGGACAGACCGAGCATTCTACATTTCTGTCTATAACCTATAGCATCCAGCATGTTGCTTCGCATACAAATGAAAGTGCTCAGTATTTACTTGATTCTATTCTCTTTTAGTGTTGTACTCTACAATTTTTCTTTCATCTTTCTATATTCAGAATCTCAAGTAGTTTGTGGGAAAAGTCATGCAGGTTTATACTAAATACATGTAGTTAGAGTTTTGATTTGGGATCAGCACATGTACCTAATGGGTAGAGTCCCAGAGTCCTTTCAGAAACAGCTTCCCTTTATACAAACTCTGCCACCTGAAATATTAATGCAATGATCACCTTTTGTTTTAATCATAACCATTTCCCCTAATAACCCACCATTTCACTAGCTGCTTGCTTGCTTTAATTATCACATAGACACTTATGCACCACAAAGGCAATACAAATTACACACAGACTAAATCATTTTTCTTTAGAGAAGTACACTGCTGATTAATGACAGAGCCATTATCAGATACCATATTTGAGCTGGGCTGAAAAGATAGACTATTTATAGAAAAAAAAATTACACATATTTAGAAAGAGAAAAGTAAATGGCAAATAGAGAAAACAGTAATAGAGCTTAATGGTATGCTTACACAAATGTTTAAACAGGTGTAAAACTAGTTTACACATTAGTATTACATATATGAA
>NW_007727277.1:0-533 GCF_000696425.1 Galeopterus variegatus | reverse complement strand
ATAACAACTAGCCAAGAAAAAGGCATTGAAGGTTTGGGGAAGGTGTGAGAAACTTGAGATTGTTTGTAGCAGTTGGGAGAGTGTGAGTTCCATCTGTTATTTATTTGCTGTGTGACATAGAGAGGTCACTTACTCTTCTTTAACCACAGTTATAAAGTTAGAAGAAAAATTGATAATGGAAGTGAAATAACTTTATAAATCAATTTCATCTATATAAGTGATCTCTTCAAGATCTTTTCTCAGGTATTAAATTAGTATAAATGGATTCACTCTTCATCAAGTTATTTTGGTTTACAGTCAGTATTTAATTTATGAATGATAAAAAATATTTTGCAGAAATTATATTGAGCGCATTTCTTTTTAAGGAAACATAATTTTAAATTCAGCATTTAAAAATCCAATAGGTGTTGATTTTGTATCCTGCTACTGTGCTGAAATCATTTATTGACTCCAAGAGTTTTTTTGTAGAGCCTTTAGGCTGTGCGATATATAGGATCATGTCATTTGCAAACAGGGACAGTTTGACTTCATCT
>NW_007727276.1:442923-443597 GCF_000696425.1 Galeopterus variegatus | reverse complement strand
AACACACAAAAATCAGTAGCATTTCTATTCACCAATAGTGAACAAGTAGAAAGAGAAATCAGGAAAGCCTGCCCATTTACAATAGCCACCAAAAAAATAAAATACTTATGAATTGAGCTAACTAAGGATGTGAAAAATCTCTATAATGAGAACTACAAACCACTCCCGAGAGAAATTAGAGAGGGATTTTGATGGGGATTGCATTGAATTTGTATATCACTTTGGGTAGTATGGCCATTTTCACTATGTTGATTCTTCCAATCCAAGAGCATGGGATATCTTACCCAAAGTGATATACAAATTCAATTCAATCCCCATCAAAATTCCAATGACATTTCTTTCAGAAATGGAAAGAATTATACAGACTTTTATTTGGAATATTAAAAGACCATGAATAGCCAAAGCAATGCTGAGCAAAAAAAATAAAGCTGGAGGCATTACTCTACCTGACTTTAAACTATACTACAAAGCTATAACCAAAACAGCATGGTACTGGTATAAAAACAGAGACACTTTTCAATGGAATAGAATAGAGCACCCAGAAATCAACCCACGCACTCACTGCCATTTGATCTTTGACAAAGGCACCAAGCCTATTCATTGGGGTCGGGATTGCCTCTTCAGCAAAGGTTGCTGGGATAACTGGATATCCATATGCAGGAGATTGAAACTAG
>NW_007727276.1:431267-441013 GCF_000696425.1 Galeopterus variegatus | reverse complement strand
TTTCGGTGATGGGACATAATAATCAACTTCATTGTATATTGACAAAATAAAAATAATAAAAAAGAAAAAGAAAAGAAACTTCAGGGATGGGGTCAGGAATCTGACTTTTTACAAGAGCTCCAAGAGACTCCAGAGCGAGGTGCCCTCACATCACATGTTCGGAGACACTGCTTCTCACCACTGGGTTTCCCAACCAGAAGAACTCTGGGGACACTCTCAGACCTGCAGAAAGCAGGGCAAGAGACAAGTGAAAGTAAGAAAGGGTGATTTTTAACATAATATTGCCAGCTGGTTTAAGAGATTACCCCAATTTTCATACCCTTTGAAATGTCTGATGGAGAGATTAATGCTGGGGCAGAGAACAGGGTCTTACAGGAAGTGGAACCACAGAAAAACTGGGTTTGCCAAGTGCTATCATGATGGCAGGTGTACAGGCAGCCACTGGGCACCGACAGGAAGAATGAGTGTAGGACAGTGGAACTAAGCCCCTCCATGCGCTGGCCACCACCACGTTCCCTGACAACCCACCTCTCAATGATAACATCCTGCACGAGAGCCCCTAGATAAATTCTCCCAGAGGAAAAAAATCCTCTCCTAAGGAAATATCCTGTGGCAAGGAAAAGCAAACAACATGCATTACAAAATGAATTGACGAAGGAAGTCAATGCATTTCTACATAAGCAGATAGCACTGGGTCTCATAGGCATTTGAAAATAGTTTCTTAAGGTCAATGCAGCAGGAAACCTACTCCTCCTCCCCTGCCATGCAGAATGTCACTGTTGCTGGAAAGGGGACCTTCTAGCCAGTCATCTCAAGATGAAAGGTGAAGACTGCAGGGATCCCACCCCAATCTGCTGACTTAGGAAGCACTGGCCCAAAGCACAGATATTACCAGTAATTATTTGGGAAGTTACAGCTATCAGCAGCTATAATGGAAGCTACCAAGAAGATTTTTATCTAATTATAATGATGGAGTTATGAGAAGCCAAACAGAAACACCTCCCACTCCTCAACCTAGGCCATGCCCCCCACCTCTATCCCCAATCGCTAGGACCACAATGGAGACAGAAGTGAAGAGAGAAAAGAGAAAGAGATGCAGAAAGAAAGGGAAATAAGAAAACTACAGCCTTTTCAAGAATATGAGCCAGAGCAAAAGCCATAAAGGAAATAACTGGGTCATCTGACTTCACAAAATTTTTTATTTTGACATGACAAAAGCCACCATAGAAATCAGAAGGTAAACAAAAAACTGAGAAAAATATTTGTGGGCAATGACAAAAGTTGATATCCTTCTATAACAGGATGTCTCATAAATCAATAAGGAAAAGGATGTGTTCCTTGATTTAAAACAAGAGCAGGCAACGAGCTTGATGAGCCATTCACAGTGAAGGAAACACAAATGACTATGAAATCTTATTGGTAATGGAAGAACTGCAAATTAAGATGAACTTCCACTTATTCTGCCATCAGATGGGCTAACGTTTTTCAAAAGATCATCTCTAGCAACAACTG
Organism: Galeopterus variegatus; assembly: GCF_000696425.1. NCBI lineage: Eukaryota > Metazoa > Chordata > Mammalia > Dermoptera > Cynocephalidae > Galeopterus > Galeopterus variegatus. Next base: position 439,501 of record NW_007727276.1, on the reverse strand, counting down.
GCAGGTAATGGGAAGAAAACACCAGAACGCCACTGGTGGGATGCATATTGGTGGGCCGGATGGTGACAGGAATCCCTAAGCTTTAAAATGCTCTTAACTTTGGATCCAGTCATACCCGTCTATGTATTTGTCTTAGAAACAACTTGTGATCTGAAAAAAGGTTACGCTTTTAAAAATAAGGCAAAGAGAAGACAAAAAAACCTAAATTTGAATACTACTCAGTCATTGAAATCAAGCCAGGAGATACATTTATAGAAAAATTTTATTTTTCTCCTTATATTTCTCCATCATTTCACAAAACAAAGAGAATATAATAAAGGTGTCAAAAGATACCAAAAAGAAAAGGGAGTAAAATTAGAGGAGAGGTGACCCTCTCAAAGAGAAGGGAACCAATGACAGCTAGCAGAACCTCAAGCCCGTTCTCAAAGGAGCTCCTTGAGGATTTGAATTTTGGTATTTTGAGTATGTTGACCACAAAGCATCCCCCAACTGTCTTGTCATGGGATCTGAGCAGTGGGTGGACTGAATCCTCTTGTTAACCGGTCCTGCGGGCACCAGATGCCAGCAGGTGGAACAGCCTGCCTAGGAATGCGTGTCTTCACCAGTGTAAGGGGAAATGAGGCAAATGACAAGCATGTACAGAGTTTTCCATAAAGTTAAGTGTATTTCATTCAAAAGATCACCTTTTATTCCAGGAAAACCAGCTTCCTACATTTTAATGTTAAGATGTCCATTCTTCTATGAGATGATGAGATCATAAGTAAATAGTTGTCTGTTTCATTTTTCTTAACATCCCAACCAAGTGAAATAAAAACCTGCCAACTCCATGCTACTGCACACTTTTTTTTTCTTTTGACATTTTACTTGTGCATGAAATCCAGATATCTAGTAGCCAGCTCTTCAGTCTATAAGCCCTAATTTAAAAGGGTTGGCCATTTCATGTGTGGGGAAAAAACTAAATGGCTTTTTTCCTTCAGACCCTTGCAGTGTAAATTCTCAGCAGAAGAAGATAGATAACTGTGTTCGAGTTGAACAGGTTTGCCAAGGCAGAGACATCTGTAGAATAAAAATACTGCTTCCAAAAAGGCTGCTAGAGACACACAATCTGCCCGTAGAATGAAAGAAACCTGTAACTGGGCTGCAGCCCATCCTCCTGCTGGCGAGCTGAAACAGGTAACTGGACTAGAATGCAGCTCGCTTGTTGATGGGTTGTGTGCAGAGAGCTAAGGCTTAGGAGTTTGTAAGAAATTTTGGTAGGATCCAGAGCTGAAATGGAAGCTCAGTTCTAGCTACTGTCTGAAGAGTCACTGGACTCTGAACACACCATAAAGAAAGCAGGAAGCATGTGAGCTTGAAGCTGGGCATCAGACCCTGTGTCTGGCACAAAAGCTCCCTGCTTTCTCTGCAGCCAGTGTCCAGCAATGCGGCAAAATGAGGAAAGGGGCATGTGAGAGGAGGCCTTCTGCCAAAACGCTCTCCTTACTAGAAGGCTTAAAAGGAATTCTTAGGAGAGAGGGAAAAACAAATCTGACCAAAGGATCAATATAAATTACTATTACTAATTACTTTAACTGGTTATCAGCTGTTTGTGATGAACGGCATTGTAGTAACATGTAGGCTATTCACAGTCAAAATTTAAAGATAAAAAAGGATTAATGGGGTCTTCCACTGCATTCTCACCCATTAATCAGCTCTTGAGCCTTAAAACAAACAAACAAACAAACAAACAAACAAACAAAAAAAGCCCTGCACACATGAACATCTTACCAAGCACACAGTAAATAAATTAAAAACTATGAGCAACAGAAAAACCCTGCACACATGAACATCTTACCAAGCACACAGTAAATAAATTAAAAACTATGAGCAACAGAACAAGGCAGCAGCTAATCCCCACCCATGACACAGGCCCTCGTGCTGGCTCCTGTCCACGCCACTAGGCTCTGCAGGAACTCAGCATTTGCTCATTTTCATGTTAATACATTAAGGACTTGGAGTTAGAGATCACTGTAATTACTTTTGTTTCTCAGCCCTCTGCTGGGAATATACTTCCAACACCTTTCTTTGGCATTCTGATAACCTCTTCTTGGCAAGCCCTCTAAATACAGTCAGGCTTCCATCACCAGCCTCTCTCTCAATTCCCGTTCTCATTGAGCTGAACATTGCCACCGTGTGTGGCTGGAAGCTAATCAAGTGAGCCTCCATGATATGTTGTTCCTCGGCTGATTATACACATCAAACTATTTGTATGGAGTCATAAAGCAACTGGGAAGTCACCTGGATGCAAAGTGCCCAGCTGCTGTTTAAATCCAGACAGCACACCCTGTGGAGGGGAGCAGAGGAGTCAGCTCAGTGCGGGACCACATTGTGGCCAGGAGAGAGGCTGCTTCCATGGCCTCTCATTCATTCATGAGCATGTCAAAGGCACACACAACTCTGCGGTGCACTTCCTTTTGTTTCCTTCATGGTCAGCTGGCATGGGCAGTAGATGGTTTCAGCTGGTCAGAACCCAGGTGTCTATGAACTGACAAAGCCCAGCCCCACAGGGTAGAGGGCTAAAACCTTTGTAAAGTCATCCTCAAACACACCAGAAAAACAAACAAACAAATGGAAGAAAAAGAAAGAAAAGCTCAATTGACAATCTTTACACTTTCTTGTCATTTGTACACAACATCATAAAATATGATACATCATAGTGAGAAGCAAAGAGAACTGGGTTGAGAGGGGCTTGGCTGCATTACCCCTGAAAGGTAACTTTCCCCAGGAGACTAGCCTAAATCCTTCCAGGGCCAGCTTAAGGTTTTTTTCCTCTTATTCTAGACACAGTGGAAATGAAAAAGGAAAACAAAACAAACATCACAAAATCTATTTGCCATGTCCTGACAAATAAGATCATATCTATGAAGTAACATGTTGCCACATTGCTTGATTCATATTTGCTCTTCAATCAGATACAGTTCTGCTATCAAATCACAAGTTGCCCAAAGAGACAGCATACTTGGTCTAATTGACTATCCATGATCATTCAATACTAATACCACTAGCCAGATAACATGCTGCATGGAAGTGTGGCCAAAAAGAGCTGTTAGCACCAGTGAGATGACCAAAGTGATGATGATAATGATGATGATTCATTTAACAGATACTTATTGAACATTTATTAGGTGCTATGTCCTGAAATGAGCACTTAGGATTTATCAGAGAGTAAGTTACAAAGATCCCCATCCTTGCGGTGCTAACATTCTATTGGAGAGGACCAAATAATAAGCACTAAAAATAAGTCAATAAATTGCATGTATGTGAGAAAGTAATAAGTAAAAATACTATGGGGGGGGGTGGATAATAAAGCAAATTAAGAGGTATCAGGAGTTTCCCAACCAGAGTCAGTGGGGAGATGCACTTTTAAATAAGGTAGTCATGGTAGGCCTTATGGAGAAAGGGATATTTAGGCACAAACTTAAAGGAAGTGACAAAGTTACCTGGGCAGATGTCTGGGGGGAAAGTGTCTCAGGCAGAGGGTACAACCAGTGCAAAGGTCCGGGGGTTGCCTGGGTTGTCTCAGGAGTGGTAAGGAGGTCAGCTGGACTGGAGACACATGAATGAAAGAAAAAATGATAGAAAAAGGTGGAGAGATAACAGGTGGGCTGGTGGAGCAGAGCCAGTACACATGACACTTGTTTTATAAGGAATTGGCTTCAACTATGGGAAAATGGGAGCCACTGGAGGACTGTGATCAGAGGAGAAACATGAACTGACATACACTTTAAAAGAATCACTCTGGCTGTTGTGTTGAGAAAAGATTATGGAGAAGGGGTGTCAAGGAGGTAGGGAGACCAGTGGGGAGGCTGCTGTCATAGCCCATGTGACTTGATCAGGGTGGTTGTGGTGGGGAGAGGGTGTGTGTGTGTGTGTGCATGTGTGCATGTGTGCATGTATGTGTGTGTGTGTGTGTAGGTATATCTGAAGGTAGAGCAAAAAGCACTTGTTGACTGACTGGGAGAGGGTTATGACAGAAAAAGTCATCAAGGATGACTCCGAGCTTCTGATCTGTGCAACTAGAAGGAAGGTGTTACTATCAAACACAACAGGGACAGCTGAGAGGACAGCCACTTGGGCGGGTAGATGCGGAGCTGAGCTTTGGACATGAGAAGTCTGAGATGCCCATCAGACATCCAGGTGGAGATGTGGGGAAGCACTGGATGTACAAATCTTGCTTCAAGAAAGAAGTCTGTCCTGGAGAATGACATTGGGAGACATCCACAGGTAGGTGGAATTGAAAGAAATGATCCTGGATCAGATCACCAATCAAGCAAGTAAATGTGGATAGAAGAGAAAGCAGCACCCAGCAGTGCACCTGGAGCACTTCAGATCAAAGAAAGGAGAAGGAACAGCAAAGGAGACTGAGAAGGAAGGGCTGGAGAGGGGAGGAAAACCAAGAGACCTGGGTAACCTGGCAGCCATGGAAAGAAAATACCATACCTGAAGGAGGAAGAGAGATCTACTGTGTCAAATTCTGCTATTAAGTAAAACAAAGACTGCAAAATGACTGCTAGATTTAGCAACTATCACTATCATTATTAGCATTCATAATAACAGCTATGCCTTTTGAGTTCTTTCTCTGTGTCATGACATGCACTTGTGTCGAATACTTTATGTATATTACTTCACTCACTCTTTACAAATCCTCGGAGATTGTTTTACTGTCACCATAATGCAGACCTGAAAATTGAGGTTTGGAGAAGTAAAGTACTCAGCCAAGCAGGAAAAAGCAGATACAAATGGAAACTTCACTGAATACAATGTTGAAGCTCTTAACAGCTGTGCAATCTACCTTTCTGCTTTCTCCTTCCTGTTCTTCCACCAGATTCATGAGAAAGAGGTATAGAAGGAAAGGAGAAAGTGAAAAAGGTAACAAATAAAAACTGTGTATGGAAAAGAGGTAGAAAAGGAGATAAATTAGAGGCTCCATATGGATACAAATGGTTTCTATTTGGGCTAAAATCAGCAGGTAATTTGGAAGATATGGGGTATTTGTAATGAATATCTGACCAATTAATACAAAACAAAACAAAAAAAAGAGCTCCATGCTTTGCCATTAATTAAGGATTCACCTGCTAATCCTTTCTTGTGGTTTTTAAAGGCCAGTATAATTCTTTTAAATAATAAAACGTGAAACTTACACAACTTGAAAGACAATAAAACTGGGAGAGGGAAATCAATGTATATCAATAAGTAAGAACATTCCATTTATGAAATGCAAAGACAAACAGTTTTTCTCGTGTGTTAAAAAAATCTGATGGCCAAGGTGTTGAGACAGAGGGTGCTTGTAAGGGTCTGTATACAAAAGAATCACTCTCAGTAATAAAGTTATTCTAGTGCTTGTTTGTATCTAAAACCAGTGTGATTTCTCAGGAAGAGCAGCTTGCAAAGTACTGCATTAAATATCTCCTTTGAAAATCAAATTCAGCTGCATATGAGAGAGACTCACGAGGGTTTAGAAAGCCAAGTTGTTTTGACAAAATGATTCCTACAATGATTTCTGCAAACACATGCCTCTCTATTCAATGTTGTGTCTTCAACATATAATAAGCATTCAATTATTATTTTTTGAACTAGCTGAACCCAAGTGATTCCTTTTGGTCTAGATACTCCATTCCAAAAATCTTTGAACATATTAACCAGTTAGTTTTAAGATGATCAATTTCCTGTTTTCCCTTCTATCTACCATAACTTTTATTTCCTTTAAAAAAACTTTGAAACTTTTTTTTCCCAAGGAAAAGAAAAGTCACATTTGAATATCAGAATATATCAGGAGCTTCTTGTCACTCAGACATGCCACCTATACAAACCATATACCAGAGCTTCCAAAAATTTCTCGATTCACAATGACTCTGGGTCAAAAAAAAAAAATAATACAATTGTCTCTTTTATTTAGTTATGTCCTAACAACTGAATAGGTATTTGAAAAAAATAATAGTATTTTATATCATTCTTAAACAGCCATATTTACACCTGGTAGATTGGGCAGAAGTTCTCAAGCTTCGAAATCAAATTGGATAACAAGCTCATTTTCTGTTCCACATTGATTTCCACATGTTACTTTCACAGCAACTGCCGAAAACACATGCATCTCTGTGTGACAAAGATGTGACATCACTAAAAGGAAACAGCACTGAAGCTATTGGTTCATGCTATCTCAAAGTGTTAAGTAAGACTGTGCTTCCCTTGGAAATTTAGAATATCCTGCAGAGCCCCTATAATTTTGCCCCACCCCAGGGTGCCTCAGCACACAGTATGGTAACCACAGCTATGAAGTAAGCCTAAATTTTCGAATGTCTAAAACACAATACAATGTACACTGGGAAGACATTTAAACTTAAATTCAGAAACAAACTTTCCTCTATGTCTTGTTGGTTTGTAGATTCAATCTTAACATTACTTTAACATTTGACCATGAATCTTAAGATAGGCTGACAACTTTAGATCTCTCCTGAACACAATCTGCACCATCTGCAGCTTAATAATAAGTGTCAGAGTACTATTGAGGAGTTTAGACCAGGGGTCAGCAAACTTTTCCTGTAAATATTTTAAGTTTTGTGGGCCATATGGGCTCTGTTCAACTGTAGATGCTCCTTAACTTATGGTGGGGTTATGTCCTGGTAAACCCACCTTAAGTTGAAACTATCATAAGTTGAAAATGCATTTAATACACCTAACCTACTGAACATCATAGCTTAGCCTAGCCTATCTTAAATGTGCTCAGAACACTTACATTAGCCTATAGTTGAGCAAAATCATCTGGCAACAAAGTACACTGCAAAGTACAGGGTTTTTCCCTCATAATCACATAGCTGACTGAAAGCTGGGACTTGCTTTAGCTACCCAGCATCTCCAGAGAGCATTGTACCACATCTTGCTAGAACAGGAAAAGATCAAAATTAAGAATTTGAAACATAGTTTCTACAGAACGCCTATTGCTTTCTCACCTTCATAAAGAGAAAAAGTTGCAAGTCGAACCCTCATAAGTCAAGACCTTCTGTATTCAACTCAGCCACTCAGTGAGAAAGCAGACATAGACAATATGGAAATGAATGTGCATGGCTGTGTTCCAATAAAACTTTATTTGAAAGAACAGGTAGCAGGCCAAACTTGCCCCATAGATTGTACTTTGGCAACCTTGTTCTAGCTAGACAGGGAAATTGCCCTATTTCATGATTTGAGTTAACATAGTCCTGCTATGAGAAACAGGACAATTTAAAACACCTTGGTAAAAAGCATTTCGGTAATAGCCAGGTAATTCTGCAAGCACATGGGGTAGGTGCTGGAGGGGGATACAGAGGCATAAGAGCAGTCCTTGTCCTCTAGCCTCCCACAGTCTACAAGGAGGCACATGTATAAATTAATAACCACAGTAGAAAAGCACAGCCAACAGAAGGATGGTTTTCACCTGATGAGGTGGTAGAAGGAATCAGGTGACAACAACTGAAAGAAACCCATAAAACACAAAACGACCCAGGGTTGGCCTCTACAAGAAGTCTTTATGCAATTGTCGGTAATAACAGCTAACCACCAACAGTTATTATGTAGTGACTAAGAGTCAGCCACCATGCCAAGCACTTTATATGCATTATATTATTTTCCTAGATGAAAAAAGAGAGGTTAAGTTTACATTACTAGCCAACAGTAACAGCAGGATCTGAAGCCAGGTGTTCTTTCACCAGAATCTGGTAATCGCTGTACTATACAGCTTCTAGAAAAAGGCAATCAGAAGGAAAATAATCAGATTGACTGACTGATTACTTCCAGGGTTGGCAAATTACAGCCCAAGAGCCAAATCCAGCCTGTTGCCTGTTTTTTGCAAATAAAGTTTTACTGGAACACAGCCATGTCCATTTGTGAATATGTTGTCTATGGCTTCTTTCCTGCTACAACAGCAAAGTTGAGTAGCTGCAACAGAGACCGTAATGGCCTATAGAGCCTAAAATGATTTCGATCTATTTGGCACTTTGCAAAAAATATTTTGAGGACCCCTGATTCATTCATTCAAGAGTTTTTCTTTTTCTTTTTTTTGGTTATTTTTGTTCTTTCTCGTTTTCATACCCAGTCCATGACCTCCTGGCCTCACAAAGTCCATCCCTCTGCACTTTCAGCTGCTGAGCTGTCCTCAGAGACACGCCCTGCAGGCTTTGTTCTCTGGAGTGTTGTCATTTTTCACATTTGGCCCTGCTGCCAAG
>NW_007727276.1:429519-430939 GCF_000696425.1 Galeopterus variegatus | reverse complement strand
ATTTTTCTTTTTCTTTTTTTTTGGTTATTTTTGTTCTTTCTCATTTTCATACCCAGTCCATGACCTCCTGGCCTCACAAAGTCCATCCCTCTGCACTTTCAGCTGCTGAGCTGTCCTCAGAGACGCCCTGCAGGCTTTGTTCTCTGGAGTGTTGTCATTTTTCACATTTGGCCCTGCTGCCAAGATGCACATGCAGGAGTTGATAGATTGTAAGGTGACCTTTAATCAAAGTCAGGGGTTTCGAGTATTACTGAATTTGAAGGTAAACAGATGTCTCTGCAGATTCCTGCACTCCAAGCAGTGGGATATATGCATCAAGAAAACAGAAGGGAGTGGAGAATGAGGTGACTTTGCAGACCCTCCTCTTATCCGGCTGAGATTCACAACAGCCAGCCAATGCTCATCCTGTTCACACTGGACTCACTGGGCTCCTCTCACCGTTTCTCTGATCAGCTGAGAGCTTCTCAATACAGAGGAGATTTTTTTTGAACATGACAAACATTTAATAATGGTTTTCAATTTTGTATGCTGTCTCCTGGGCCTCACAGGAAATGAGCAAGGTAAGAGTATCTCCTGTCATTTGATCAGATATCTACAGTATCTATTCAAACCACAAAACTGCAGTGAGGGAAAAGAAAACAGAACAAGTCCAATGGAGTGATTGATAAGCAAATGTTGGCACTGTCTGCAGTGTCCACTCAGGGGTGGAGAGGACAGAGTACAGCAGCTGGCAAAGCAGGTGACTTCAGATGATGTGCCTGATCCAGGATGAAGCCAGGGCTCCCTCTGGCCTCAAAGAAAGATGCTATTTATAGTGGATTGAATTATGTTTCCCAGAAAGTTATGTTGAAATCCTAATCCCCAGTAACTGTGAATGTGGCCTTAGTTGGAAACTAAGATGTAATCAAGTTAAGATGAGGATGTACTGGATAAGGGTGGTTCCTAATCCAATGACAGGTATCCTTATAAGAAGACAGGAAGTTGGGCACAGACACACAGAGGAAAGATGGCCATGTGAAAAAGGAGGCAGAGATTGAAGTTATGCTGCCACAAGTCAAGAAATGCCAACGTTTGTTGGCAACCACCAGAAGTTAGGAGTTAGGCATGGGACAAATTCTTCTCTACAGCTTTCAGAGAGAGCATGGCCTTGCTGACATCTTGATTTCAGACTTCTGGCCTCCAATACTATGAGAGAACTTCTGTTGTTTTAGGCCACCCAGTTTGTGTTACTTTCTTAAGGTAGCCCTAGAAAACGAATAGTATTGGTGGTGTTGGTGCTTATAAGATAGGAGGAAGAAGAGCAAACAGAGACAGATCGCTTCCCATGTCCCAGGCACCAAGCTAAGTGTTTCTATGCTTACCATCCTTGAGATTTACAATATTGGTAATTTCCATTTTATAGTTGAAGAAACAGCTCCTG
>NW_007727276.1:426808-428045 GCF_000696425.1 Galeopterus variegatus | reverse complement strand
AGAAGATTACATCTGCATTTTCAGGTTTCCTGACATATTTATGGAAGACAGTATATTTAAAGGCCATTCTAAGAGCATTAACTACACCTGCTTTTTGAACTTGCAATTATTTAATACTATTCCTTTATGATTTTGTTCTTAATGCTCTAACAATATAAAACATATAGAAGAATTTTAAGTCCACACATAATTATGCTTCTCCATTTCCTCCTTATATTTATATTTAAATACTTTTATTTGTTATAATGACATTCTAGGGTTTTGTGGTGTCTGTGGGTGTATGTGTTTGTGTTGTGTTTCTGTTTTGTTTTGTATAAATGAGAGAGAACAGGAGGCAGCAGGACACAGTAGAAACATCACTTTATAATCATTCTTGGATTCAAATTTCAAGTCCCCCACATATTTGTTCTTGGGCAAGTCACTTATTTTCTCTGTGCTAAGTTGCCCACCAATTAAAAGCTTAGAGCACTGCAAAATGGTGCAGTCTTTATGGAAAATGGTATGAAGGTTCCTCAAACAATTACAGATAGATCTACCATATGATCCNACCATCCTTGAGATTTACAATATTGGTAATTTCCATTTTATAGTTGAAGAAACAGCTCCTGGAGAGCTGGTCCACGGGTCCAGGGCTAGTAAGTTGCACAGCCTGGGTTTGAGTGCTGGTGCACTGGACTCCAGATCCATGCTTGCAACCACTACTTCATACTGTTGTTCAAGCCCACATTGAAGTTTTTGTTTGTATATACGCTTTTGTGTTTTTGCTTCCAGACCTAGCAAGCTGGTCCATGTAAAGAAGCTGGCACCCGGAGCCCTTTCCCAGGGGCAGAGGACTAAGAACTCCAGCTGTGGGGAGCCGCCATCACATGCAACTTCCATCCTAGCAACCTGAGGCTGGAGAAGACGGGTGGCATTAGGAAGCCCATTAGTACTGTGATGCTGAGTGTTCCATTTCAGAATGAATTTCCAGTTCTATCTCTTTCCTTTTTATTCATGTCAGTGAGAGTCTTTGTGGAGAGTGTGAATAAAGGGGAAAGGATGTAATCTTTCTTGGTTTGTTTATAAGAATCTTTCTCTAGTTGCCTTTACAAGACATCCAGGATTCCATTTTCTCATTTCATATTTTCACTGCACTGTTTTGTCATACAATTTAATCAACTCGGAAGCTAAAAAAGAAGCTCGGCTTCAAAGATGTCATTGGGGATGACCCAGCTTCGGAGAAGGCAGTGGGTCTTGG
>NW_007727276.1:404865-426465 GCF_000696425.1 Galeopterus variegatus | reverse complement strand
GATTTCAGACTTCTGGCCTCCAATACTATGAGAGAACTTCTGTTGTTTTAGGCCACCCAGTTTGTGTTACTTTCTTAAGGTAGCCCTAGAAAACGAATAGTATTGGTGGTGTTGGTGCTTATAAGATAGGAGGAAGAAGAGCAAACAGAGACAGATCGCTTCCCATGTCCCAGGCACCAAGCTAAGTGTTTCTATGCTTGTACTGTTATTGCAACTTTAATGTAAGTTATTGCAGCGTTATTTACATAGACAAGAGTTGGAACCTTCCTAAGAGCCCATCATTAGATGAATGGATAAGAAAAATGTGGTATATCTACGCAAATGAATACTACTCTGCTATAAAAAAGAATGAAATACTATCATTTGCAGCAACATGGATGGACTTCGAGAAAATTATATTAAGTGAAATAAGCCAGGCACAGAAAGAGAAATACCACGTTTTCACTTATTTGTAGGAGCTAAAAATAAATAAATAAATATACAAACAAATAAATGGGAGGAGGGGTGGGAAGAAGACACAACAATCACAACAATTCCTTGAACTTGTTAAGACCAGTGAACAGATATGATGTTGATGGTGGGGGGGAGGGAGGAAAGAGGAATTGGTAAAGGGACACGAAAATCAACTACATTGTATATCAATAAATTAAAATTTTAAAAAATGTTAAAACACTTTCTCCTGGTGATCCAACCTTCTACCTTCTATATGTCATCACATTTGTCTCTGCTTAATATTTTAACCACCCTTTCTATCTGTGCTCATGATGACATGACATTGTAGATTTAAGAGACGTGGTTACAAGTTGGGGCTTCTGTATAATTTTTTTCCCTCACCCTACCATGGTCTTTTGTACTAAAACAGAAAGGAAATTTTTTTTTTTCCTTTTTTGTCTTTTTTTCGTGACTGGTAACGGGATCGCAACCCTCAGTGTCGCACCCGTACCGTGACCGGCAATGGGATCGCAACCCTTGGTGTCGCGCCCGCACCGCGCTCAGCCAGTGAGCGGACCGGTCTCTATATGGGATCCGAACCCACGGCGGGAGTGCCGCCGCGCTCCCAAGCACTGCGCTCTACTGAGTGCGCCACCAGGCTGGCCCAGAAAGGAAAATTTTTAAAATAGGACCTCCATATAGCTATAAGATTTTAGTAAAAAAAAAAAAATCATTAGGTTATAATCAGACAAACAAAAATATGTTCTCTCTCTTGACAGCTGAGCTGTCACACTTAGAAGCAATATTACATGAATCCAGCTGTCTACATCTTCCCTGTGTGGTCAGCCCCAACGTCTGCCCCCCCCCCCGCACACCAGAACCAGGCCCCCACTTGGCAGAGAGTGAGTTCTCACTACACACTTGGGCAATAATTGATCCAGAGGAAGGACTTTCTCACCTATACCTCTTATTGATTATAACTCCGTTTTAAATTTTTTAACAAAATAGCTATAACTGGAAAAAACAAAACAAAACAAAACAAAACCTCCCAAGCATCCAAAGTTCCTGAATGCAATCTGGAAGTAAACATTCTTTTCTATAGAAGATGGCATAACGGGATTGCTTATGGAAGACCATCAATAGTGACCTCAACCATCAATAGTGACGCCAGCATCTCATGGTCCTACCACTAAGTTCACAAATGCCATTTTCTCTTTTCAAATATTTCAATTATAGTAGCACATGGAGTCACAGGTCAGAGAAAGCCTGAGGATCCTAAGACAGCAGAATAAATTTCCTCAGACAAGACCCAGCCTGGGATTATGCAGCAAGGTGAAGAAGCTTACGCACATTTTTACTATCTGAATGCTACATATACATTCAATAAAAACTCCATTCATCAGCACAGCCTCAGAAACTTGCAAACATATAAACACACTCGAAAAAATTAAAAACATCTGTGCAGCCAACAGAACAAAACCTTACAATAAAAAGGAAACGTTGTTGAGCTGGGCAAGATTATCAGCTTCTCCTTTTTCACAATTATGTGAATGCGTATCTTTGGAAGTATCTACACATTTGATCCAGGGGCATACTTGGTGACTTTTTTTCCTAGTAAACAATTTTTTAGCCTCTAAATGAATTGGGAGGCTATTTTACAATTCCAACTCCCCCAACCATGCCCTTTATAAAAATTAGTTGCATGAGAAAATTATCTTTTGTTTCTACATAACACATGAAGAACTAAAAGTATCACTCCTGTTCGTAGTTTTCATAAAGTATAGTTCTCAAAATTTAAATTAATGGCAACAAAAAATTTCACTCAGATCTATCACACTAGTTCAAGTTCTGACAGGCAATGAAAGATTTGATTCTGCATTTTAAAAGTTTCAAAATTTGAAGTAATTTGCAAATTTAGCAATTACCAAAAAGATAATTTTTTTCACTAGAGGAAATATTCACAGTTGGTCTGCCATTTTCTTTAAAAATAAAAAAATGGCTTCTCAGTTGAATTCTAGTCACCTACTCAATGCTGATTAGGTTGCACATTTTGTTGACCTGGAACCCATTGTGAAGTACATTTTCAAAGAATGATCTGCATGGACGCCTGAAGCCATTTCCTAAGTCAGCAGTTGCCAGAGGCAAAGGCACTTCTGAAGCCTTGAAGGATGAGTAGGAATTTGACAGAGAGAGGAGGGGTCATCTTAGGCAGAGGATATGACATTGAGCAAATATGATGGCACACCACATTTTGGGAAACAGCAAGAGTTGCACATATATGGACCCCTTTCTGCTCCAGCTCCCCCAAGAACGGATGCATATAGACAGGCTTCTCTTTCTGGATTTGGAGTCCCCAGCCTCTGACTTCTCCCTATTCCCTCAACCTTTCTCCCTGGCATCTATCAAAGGCAGGATAAGAAAAGGGTACTTTGAGTATACCTGGGAAGAGACAGAGCTTCTTTGGATATAATAATACCCAAGAATATGCTGAGAGCAGGACAGTCTTGGCATCCCTACAGGTCTGATTATTTCACAGCTGTTAAACCCAGAGGATTAAAAAGCCTCATGGCCCTTCCTTTTCCAGTATGGGGCTTAAGTGTGCCCTAGGGAGTCTAAAGAAAAGCACCAAAGGGGCCCCATAGGAAGGGGACCCCAGAGGAGAGGAGTTTAGTTCTCACAGAGCGTGAGAGGGGCTGCCTGCCAACAGTTAGGTCTTGAACCCTGTCATCCATCTTCTGGACTCTGTGTCATTTCTTTTGGCTGGCCAAATGTAAGGATCTTTAGTTACTACTTGTACCACTGTCCACTAAGAGGAGACTTATTCCTGAATCTGAACACTTATGTTTTAACAAACGAAATTCCTTGGGATTCCAATACAGCCCCTTACTTAAACAGTCACTGCGTATTTTTCCTATCTGATCACAATGGCCAGTGTTTTTACCTTCAATTCTCTGTAGACTGCAGGAAATGTCATTATGTACATTTTCAAACCTGAGGAAAGAGCAAATTTTACTGAGCAAAAAAATATTTATGGAGTCAACTCGATAACCAGATGATTAATTTGATCACCATTTTTACTTCGCACCTTGCCCCCATGTATGATTGCAATTCTGGATTTCCTGTACATCCCTCCTTTCCTGTTACTCTCTCTCTCAAATTCTTCAATTTGCAGTCTCTCTTCTGTCACCTTCTTCTACATGGACAGCAAACTGAAATCATACAGTCACTGAACTGTAGAGCAGAGGGTACTTTATCTTCTGCAGTGGCCGGACCACTTAGCCCTTGGAAACTTCAAGCTAAATTCTTCTGTCACCTTCTTCTACATGGACAGCAAACTGAAATCATACAGTCACTGAACTGTAGAGTAGAGGGTACTTTATCTTCTGCAGTGGCTGGACCACTTAGCCCTTGGAAACTTCAAGCTAAATTAAAGAGTCCCATCTGGAATAGAGCGCAGACCTAACATCCTAGGATTCTATCAGCTCTCTCCCTTCCCAGGGATCTAAGCCCCTAGGACTTTTTTCAGACCCCTCAGATTCAGATTATGCGTGACAGAAATCCTCAAAAACAAGGTTCATCTACTGCTACCTCCTTGTCCCTTTTTGAAAAAACAAGCATTTTTGTTCTGTGAATTTTTCACCTCTTGCTTGATTTCTCTCTCTCATCACAAATTTATCACTCAAGTCTCTAAAGGTAACTCAACTTTCCCTTCTAAATACTGTGGTCCATCACCCTTTCTCTGTCTCTGACGAACATCTATTTTTAAGACTAAAATTCCTTTCTCTTCTCCTCCTCCCATTGCTTAATTAATCAAACTCTACTCCGATGGCCATTACAACATGATTCCAAAATTCTCTTTGGTTCAGAGATTTGACTCTTTTCCTACCCAAATAATGAATCAACTGGGGTAAAAATAGTAATATTTCATAATAATAAAACGTAATTTATAATATATCCCTGGGACAGGAAAGTAAAAGAGAAAGCACTTTGGCCACAAAAGACAACTCTTCAAATATCATGACCTTAATTGTTTCAAAGCATTAGTTGAATTTTTATCTATTCCCTCTATACATCCATAATTAACACATTGCTTTCAAAGGTATGTGAAAACCCTACACTTATTTGAAAATAATTTAGAGGCCAATTATTTTTATTGAAGAGAACCATTTGTAAACTGAGGTGATGAGAACTAATTTTTTCCTTAGTTCAAATATCCACTCCATCTTGCCATTTACAGCTCTTGATCATGAAAAAAAGAAAACTTGAAAGATACCACATATGCTCAAGTCTGCCTTTCCTTTTCATTTTTTCTGCTCCTATAGAGCTACCAAAATTAGGCTCCCCTATATAAAATAAGCCAGCTGAGTTTACCTTCTAGTGAGTGGCTGTATCAGGCTAAAGGTACCAAGTACTGTTACTATTTCCCATTCAAGAACCCCCAGCATTGCAGCGGCTTTAAGTTCAGCATGTAAAGTTATATATTTGAGGGAGGGAGGGAGGGAGGGAAGGATGGAAGGAAGGAAGGAAACAACAAGCTTGTAAAGTAAATCAGATAAGTTTTGTTCCTGGGACAAAATCTATTTATTTAACTGGAGGACTGTGCTCAAGAACACATATACACCAATTCCTTCCTGAATCTCAAATGCCACACATCATCTAAGTTTGAAAAGAAAGAGAGAAAAATATGTTGTAACTAATTAACAACTCCCTAAATGTGCTGAACCATAACTAAAGCAGTATGGATATCTGACTCCCTACCTGGTGCTAAAAAAATTCCTTTACCTCAGTTGTATTAGAGGTCAATGTTAAATGCAAGGGAGATGGCCTCCAAATTCCTAGCCCTGGGCCAATTTATCTTCCCTCCACCCACAAGAGCAATTTCAATCGAAGTTTATTTTTAGTTTTAATTAATCTCCACTCTTTGGCAGGCAGCTGGCAGCACTCCTCCGACCTTCCTCAGCTAACAGAACATCAGGAATGCTCCTTGGAAAAAGCTGGTTGGGTCTCTGCTCATTGGGATTCCTGCCAGCCCACGGGAAGGGCAGTCCTGATGTCTTAGCTACCAGGATGCAGCAGAAAGTCATTTTTCCAGATTCCATCCATCTGGCTCATCTATCTGAACCCTTCTGTCCTGCAAAGAGCCCAGTACATAGCACCCTACACACACCCCTGTATACAGCCTATGAAATACATCATGTCACAGGAGGGACTGAGCAATCCAACAGTGCCAGGTACATGGTCAGGGTCTACCAGGGTCCTACCAAGACTCAGGCACTGTGCCAAGTGCTGGGAAAGATGCAGATGTCATACCACGTGCAAACACAAGCCAGCAATGCTACCAATGTGTCTGTTCCAAACTCCCATTTGCCATTCCTTCAATCAGCCCTGTTATATGTAAAGAGCATGGTTCCTTTAACAGATGGACTTTGCAATTTAAGTTCCAATGTCCAGATATCCAGAGAGCTATCTGGGGAAAGGGGAGGAAGGGGGCTAAAATTTATTGAGGACCTGCTACAAGCCAAGCATATATTAGTCCACATGTTTTAATCACAATTCCCACAACCACCCTGCACGGTCAGTGTTATTAAAAATGAGGATCTGGAGGACCCGGGAAGTAAGGGATGGCCAGCTGGTGGTTGCACTGGTACTGAAACCCAGTACTTTCAGAAGCATGTTCCAGAGAAGTCCATTTCTGCAGAATATCAATAGGGGTTCTATAGAAAAAAGAAAAATATGACACCATATAACCATGAAGAGGGGTGGAAGACACCATCTAACTGGCATGCCTGCTGTGGGACTCTCAGACCCTCTATTTTGTTACTCTCCAGTGGGGTACACTGGAGGCAGCATCTCCCAAACTACTTTGACTTTTGAAACTTTTTGCTCATTGTTTATCTCAATCAGCATGTGGAATTGCACAACTATAGGGGGCGCTCTTATAGAGACTGCAATGTGAGTGGTACCTCCAGGAATGTGCAACACCACGGCTTTTATCCCCTGGGGCTCCCCCCTCTGCCTCAGCACTGAGTAGAATTTAAAGAGACCCACAAAGTCCCAGGCTCACCCCTGCCCACTGCCTGAGTCATGAACTCTGAGAATAAACTGTAAAGAGGACTGGCTGCCCAGCTTTCCTCAGGAGCCACCAAGCCTTTCATCATTGTCCTCCTCCATCAACAGGAAAAGCCAAGTCCCAGGTCAGCCCTCATCACCCAGATCCTTAATGCCACGTGGTTGCCTCTGTCCACACTTCCTCTGCCATGTCTACCTCCCAGTTGCCCCAAACCCTCTGTCTGTGCCTTCTGCAACTCCTAGCCCAACATCAGCCAAATCTACCTTATCCTCAGCCTCTACTCGCAATATGACCTTCACCTTTATGCTCCATCTGGCTGTCCAAGTCTATCTGTCCTGGGAGAACTTTGCTTCCTCCACTCCTGTCAAGCGATGGCTCTTTATCTCCCACAACCTGCACACCATGGAGACTGGAAGTTCAAGAGGCATCTTCCCTGTTACCTATTGCCAAACCAAATATGTCTCCTTCCTCCTTCTGAAAAAGCCCAGATCCTTTGATGCACTTTCTGTCAGGCTACACCAACCATGTGTCCTCCCGCTGCTGCCGTCTCCTGACCGCCTCTCATTTACAATTTAGCACCAGGCTCACTGCCTTTCTCTCAACTACCTTCCTAAGGTCATTCTTGGTGACATTAAAATCCTGGCCTCTAAATTCCTTAACAGCATCCCTCCCAATAATTGTGTCCTTTGCCCCACTTTGACTACATACTCCCATGGTTATAGCCTTGACTTTGTCACTACCAATAGTGGTTATCTCCAAAATCTGGATTTTCTGAACTCAGCTATCAGACCACCGGCTCTCTGAGACCTCAGACTAGTTCATCCTTCATTGCCCAAGACCTCCCTCTTATCCTTACTTCCTTCCTTACCCACCTCATATTCCAAGGCTCATTCTCTTTGAATCTACTCTCAATCCCAGTAACTCTCCTTCCATCCAAATTGAACACCAACCCTGATTAAACAGAACTTTTCACTTCCTTTGTGCCTGCAACCAAGCAGTTAAATATGGCTAGAGAGAAACTCACAACCATGTTGGCCAGTTGCACTTTAAATTTACAATTAAAAATCTCCTTGCTGGGCATCCTTCTACTTTCCCTGGTCAATTCTATGTCCAGCTCTCCTGAGACAACAGTTCCACCTGTTCCTTTCCTCAAACCTCCATCCTCCTTCCCTTTCTCACTCTTAACCTTTAACATTGCCCTGCCCCTTTTAACTCACTCACTCACTCACCCATGAATGAACGAATGAATGGGCCCCATCCCCAGTGGGACCCCTTTGGAAAAATATGCTCTGTATCATCCGGCAGAAGAAAAGAACACTGGGGACCACATCTATGTTTCAAGTGTGTTCAAATCTTCTGCTGGTTAAAAGAGGCCCATTACCAACAGTGATGGTGGAGCATTATTGCTACCAAAAAATAGTTTCAACAACCTTCAGGGACAATAGCTGACTAGTGTCACGCAAAGTGAAAAGTTACCTATTAACGACAAATGAGAAACCAACACAAACTTAGATTTCCAGTGCCATCCTGGCTGATTCCTTCGTCTTCCTCACCTGCCACAGAAGACACAGATGCCGGCAGGGCAGTGTAACACAAGCCAAATCAAAGTGAACAGGTCCACATGCTATTCTGAGGGTGTGTGTCCGTTTGTGCTGTTTGTAAGACAGCAAACAGGTTTGAAAATTAAATGTGCCTCTGCCTCTCAGGAAGCTTCAACAAACACTTTAGATAAGAGATATGTGGCTCTAAGAAAAAGTTCTGGAGTCTACCCAGGATCTCAGAGGAAGAAAAATGCCCCGGTGGGGTTAGAACCTTCAGGGCAGGGTTAGAACATGGCACGGGGGGCAGAGCATTGAACCCAGACTCTCCAGTTGTTTTCTCAGCGTGGCCCCATCTGCTGGGACACACAGCATCCCTGCTCTCTCTTTAGATTTTCTTCCCAAGAACTGCAAAGTGGCAGCCTGATTAAGACACTCCAACCAATAAAAGCAACGCTTACTCCAACAGCAAAGGTGCTAATTACCTGCTGTGGCTCAGCCAGTTTCAAATGGAAACATTAAAAAAGCAGCAGTGTGTGTTCAACATCCGATACCAAACGAGGTCTCCTGACACCCACATGCTTGGCCCCACAGAGCCAGTCCCTGGCAGAGCAGGTGCCTCATTTGGTTCTGAGATCTTGATAAAGCAGGACGATGAGGGAACTTTCAGAGTTTACCTGGAGAATGCCTCTGAAGGGTACACTCTCTTTCCCTTGGCAGAGCACAGTCATCCAGTCAATCCATTACTGTCCTTTTCTGACCCCATCAAGCCTCTCTGGTTTTCCCATTACAGCAGGGGCAGATGGGGGCAGACCCACTTGTGGTCAATTACTAGCTCTTCCAGGATTTTACTTTCTCCCCTAGTCTTGGGGTGCTGGGTCTTGGCAGCCTCCCAATTTGCAAGCAGCATTTGGTTTTGAGTCTACATTTCCAGGGCTGCTTCAGCTAAGGAGTGACTCTGCCTCCTCCCCCCATGGACCGTTGCATAACTCTGCTGGGAGAAAGCCCAAAAGATCCCTTGTGCCTGCCCCAGAGCAGCTGTATTTCCGTGCAGAGTCCGTGAACCTCACGTGGCCATCTGCTGGGGAAAACACTGGAAGGAAAGGTGTTTTGTAAATCTGAGGGTAGCTGAGGGCTGACGGAGGAGCTCTGTCCTCGCTGTCACTTTTGATAAATCATGCACTCCCTCACTGGCTTCTCCTCTGCACTCCCGGCAGCAAAGTGATTATTGAAGAGGCACCAACCAAGCCTTGATGAAATCGAAATAGGTCTGGCCAGATATACTCCACTCTCCCAGGGTTCCCAAAAGCCTCTCTGTGAACACAAACAAGCAGCCCAGGCGCCTCCAAACCTCCTCTGCAGCCCTGCAAAGGGCAGGAGCACAGACCAGCTAGACTGGAAAAGGAGGACAAAATAGGATAGCTTCTTTGACTGAACTAGATGTAAATGGTTCTCCACTGCAATGAGACCCCAGCTACTAGATACAAAGGAAGTGGTCAATATTTGTTAACTTCCAAAACAGGGGAAGGGTCTTCTTGAGAAAATGCATAAAACACCAACAACGGATTCCTCATTTATTTCCAAGTGCTGGTTTAAATATGATTTATGCCCCCCCCTCTTTTTTTTTTTTTTTTTTACAATTGGTAAGCCTCCCCTAGAGACAAGTTGATTTCCTAGCCTAAATAATACATTTCTGCCTATCACAACATCATTAATAATAATTTCCATATTTACCTGGCTCCCATCACACATCTCTGCACTGGTGAAGAGACGCAGGGGAGAAGGTGATCTGGGGTCGATGGGCAAATTCCTCCTACTCTGCTCAGCAACCATTCCTAGTTAGCTGGGAGCACACCTTATCAAGGTAATGAAACGTAAATCAAAGTGAAAAGGTTCACACGCCATGCTGAGGGTGTGCATACATTTGCACTGTTTGCAAGACAGCAAACAGGTCTGAAAATTAAATGTGAAAAATCAGCAAAGACCAAAGCTCATCACAGGAAGGAAGAACAGGACCCTGACAGTCCAGCTAATGCCTGTAATCACAGTGATAAAGGCTCATAAATGGCTTCATTCCACCTTGTCACTCACAGTGCTAGCTGCCGTCCCTCACTCCTGCTACCTGCAATGACCTTTGTCATGCCTGAAAAAACAGCTTCCTGTAGTGAGTTTGCTCTTACAGAATGGCCAGATGGGGCGGTTTTGCTCCATTATTTGCGCCTGTAAAGAGAAAATGCCAACAGAAAGATTCATTATGGGCTAGCCCATCTCTGCAAAGCTTCTCTGATTTATTAGGGCATAAACTGCTGTACAGGCTGTAATGAGACATAAATGTTCTGGAAGGCCTATGAACTCCAGGAGGAAATGCCTTGCCAACACACTTCTGTGCACTTAATTTATTAGCAGCTTATGCCGGCACAGCCTGGAAAATCCTGCCAACTTCACAGTCTGCGGCAGTCACCTTTGGGGTGGGCAGGGGAGAATGGGAAAATGTGTGTCCAACTCAGACAAGTGACAGAAAACTTATGGGCATGCTGTATGAAACTGTGAAACCTTGCAGTTTCTCCGCACACTCCACGGCAGATGTCTGACCCAGCTTGCTGTGGTGGGGGGCAAGGCTTGCCCAGCTATGTGAGGGAGATCAAACCGGACATTCTGTTTCATTGGCCCTGCATGAGTACAGGGAAAGAGTTTATATTCATTTCAGAAGAGTCCCAGTCACCATCTCAGCTTCCTCTATCATTGGAAGGATACTTTCTCTAATGTACTGTTTGCTTCAGCTCATTTACAGCACTCTTTGTAAAACGATTACCATCTTGGCTCTCTAAACATCACCTTTTCAGTTCTAAAGATAGAACAAAAAATTAACAACAGACCAGTCCATTTTATAATTCCTATAGCTTGCAACCAATTCTTTTTGTTGGATCATAATATGCTTGTCTCATTAATTCTGTTTTGGTTGCATTTGCCAAATTTTATGAAAAGAACGAGATTAAATAGTGAGCCGCCAGGAAAATATATAATATCCTGACTTGATATTAGGTATTTTATACTTCATGCACTAAAGAAAAGAGATCATCTTTTGTCACTGAAACATTCGTGGACACAACGATTCCTGAGCTCATCCCATGTGCTGGAAATCCAACCAAAACAGACATGGCCCCAACCCAGGACTTCTCACATGATTTTGGGGCCTGGTGCAAAGTGAAATTGTGAAGAGTATTAAAGATTTCAAGGTGGAAATAGCAGAGCATTAAGCCAAGCCTGTGGCCCTTCTGTGCATGGAGTCTTGTGCAGCTGCACAGTAGCATGCCCATGAAGCTGGCTCGACTCTACCATGGTGGAGCTTATAGTTTCATAAGGAGCCAAACAATAAGACAACACCATTAATGAGAATGCAAGGAACAGACACAAACGTTCAGAAGGAAAGTAGTATTATCACATGTGAAAATATGACAGAGGAATGTGACCCAGGCTGGGGCCCAGGAGACAGAGAAGGCAGGCCTAGGTCAGAATCTGAAAGGTGTACCTGTGCTGTTGAGTAACAGGAGCCTAGCAAGGGATGGAGCAGCACATGCAAATGCCCTCTGGAGGAGGCAGCCTGTGTCTTGGAGCTGAAAAGGGTGAAGCCTGAGAGGGACTAAATACCAGCCCTCTGCAGGGCATTGCAGGCCACATGCAGACTGCCTGTCTTGAAGGAACGTTTGCAGTAAACATATAATTGAATGGTTCCCTGTTGATTGTATGAGACCTCTTCCAGGGTCCTTGTTCCCTCCCCCAAGTGACAAACCCATTTACCACTACAACAATCCATGCAGGTTTGGTGAAGATATTTACATTTGTAACACCAGAGGAATAGAATGAATTTGTTTTTAATTTAAAAGACTAAGAACTCCCCTTGCTGCAAAGCAAATGCCAAGAGTGAGCTCACAGTGCATTGCTACACCTGAGCAATAAGCCTGTATAAACAGTGACTGAGATTTTGTCACTGTAATTAAAAACAGCAAAAGGCCATGGCCAGCTCCTTGAACAACGGCAGGGCCATACCCACACATTAATTTCATCGTTCTTGGTCCCCAGAGTACAGGACCCACCATCCCAGTCCTAGCAACACTCCTGTTCACAGATCCTGGTCTCCTGGACTCAGCCAGCCTGTTCACACTGGATTAAATATTACTGTACAAACGGAGAGTGACGGCTAGGGTCTTTCACTTCTCAGCCACGTGCTGATGGTTCTGCATGGAGAAAGAGAAGAACTGCAAGGCACTGTGTGTTTCATTTACCCACTTTTATTACACCTAATACTAATATTGAAGGCATTCTCTCCCATGGTCAAAGGATTTCCTTTTTGGGGGTCTTGTTTCCTAATGCCTGCTGAGGATGTTTGCTCTTAAAAGAGAAGTTTTCCTTAAACACAGCAAAGTTATAATGAATGTTCCTTTGAATTTTTGAATAAGAAAATTATTTCTTCATGCCAATCTGCCGTTTTTGACATCTCAAGTTGATAGAAAACTCAAATTTAAAAATGTCTATTTTGATTCTTTTAAGATATGGTCCAAACGTTTATCACAATTCTACAAAGTAGACTGCACCTTTCCTTTAACTCAGCAGAAAGTAGTCTGTGTGATGACAGGCGATGCATTGGCTTTCAGGATTCGATACCCTGGCTTGAGTGACAGTAGCATGTTGTCTCCAAAGGAAGAGAAATAAGATGAAAATATGTATATCTAACCACTGCGAGCAGATGTGTCCACTACAGATGGCACCTGATCCTACTCTTACTGCTGCTTCAGCCTCTGCTTTGAATGATTGTTACTGACTATGTATCCGACTAGCACAAAACAGATGACCTGCAGATGTCATCATGTAGTCCTGAAAAACAATTCATAGCTTTCACTCTTTTAAGGTACTTTCAAATCCTGAGGTTCTGGGATTCCAACATTATGTTTGAAAAAATAGATCAAGGAAGGGTCCTTTTTTTTTTTTTTGTCTTTTTTCCGTGTCCGGCAACGGATCGCAACCCTCAGTGTTGCCCCCGTACCGGACCGGGGACCGGCAACGGGATTGCAACCCTCGGCGTTGCTCCCGCGCCTCGCTCAGCCAGTGAGCGGGAACCGGTCTGTATGTGGGATCCGAACCCTCGGGCGGGAGCGCCACCGCGCTTCCCAAGCGGCGCACTATCCAGTGCGCCACCGGGCCGGCCCCAAGGAAGGGTCCTTTTTATGGGAGCATCTTCTGAATGGATCAGTGAGAGTTTTGTGAAACTGTGTCGATGGAGCAATTGTGCTGTGCCAGCCAGAATCCAGATGAGTGATTAACGAGAGGGACCTGATTTGGGGGATTAAGCTGGGGTGAGCTGCTTCTGATAAAAACAGGAACAAACTAACGCTACGGTCAACAGAGTCCATGAATGGCTCTTTTGATGGGAGGGAAATTCACCCCTAGAGCCAGAGAACTTCCCACAGTTATTCCACTGGTAAGGATTCCACAGACCTGGGTCCTGGGCCAGACAGAGGCATCTGATGGCACAAAGTGTTTCTGACCATGCTGGGTATAATGCGAGTCTAGGTTCCCCTCACCCCTCACCTGAGTCAGGTAATCTCCAGTCACCCTGAATAACATGTCGCAAAACAAGACTGATTTTTTGTCTTAAGAAAACTTGGCTTAACATCTTTCAAGGCCTTTCTTTCTATATATATTTCAAGAGACAAATTTGGAGAGAAGGTGACTTCACAGCAAAAATGCCTTTGGTACCTGAAGAGATTCATGAACCCTTAAATTGGAGGAGGAAAAGCAGCAGGCACCCCTGACTTTTCTTTATGGCTGAACCCATGGCCTCGGCGCTCCCAGCACCACACTCTCCCAAGTGAGCCACAGGGTCAGCCCTTTATCTTATATTTTATGCTATTGAAATGTAAGCCTCTCTCTTATTTGATTTTACTCTGACATTTCTTCTATTTTCTTCCTAGTCAACTTTCCCTATATCTTTGCTATTACCTTTTAAAGCTGTCTATTGAAAAATTAAAAGAATCTTGAGTTTCCCTTTTACAAATAGGAAACTATTGCGGGGGAACCCTATTGTTCTTCTGAGTTCTCTTCCATCTATACACCTTCTGCTTAAATATTTATCCATCCATTCAAATACCCACCTGCCCTCCCATCCATCCATCCACCCACCCACCCATCTAACTCTTTTACTGAGTACTACTGTTATAGTTAATGAAATTCAGGGTCAAAGAACTCATTTTCTTTGGCCTCTGTCATTACTCTCTTCCTATCTCTGGACATTTTGGGGGTATTACGAGCCTTACCAAGGCATTTTGGGGGGAATCTTTACATTTGGGGATGAGTATAGCTACTTTACACATGGCCATTTACACAGTATAGGAAACTAAGGAAAACTGATTTTCTTAGAGGGAATAAAAAAGAAGTACATCATAAAATAACTTTGTATTTAATTTCCAAGTTCTGCAGCTGTAAATAAAACTTCATTCATTGAGCTAGGAGATGAACCCCAGAGGACCAACTCGGAGCTCTGTGCTGAGCGACAGACAGCTTGCCAGGGAGATGGATGCATTTCATTACCTCGAGCTTATTCCATAAGCATAATTAGAACTCCTTTGAGAAGTCCACTAATTATGTAATATCCAGCAAAGTATTTGAGGATTTCATTTTGGCATTAAGCGGAATTTATCAAGCTCCCTTTTAATTTATGATTCCTTACTATAAGGGGACAGAACAGGACAAGTTGTTTCCACAGCACTGATTTCTGATTACTACCACCGGATAACACAAAGGTGGAATATATATCTTCCCCTTGGGGCATCGCTGGAGAAAAGGCAGCTTAGATCAGCCCAATATATTATTAGATGTCCCTGTTGTCCTACAGAAACACAGCTGCAGGTATATTATTTCTGGCTGGAACAATGGTAAGGCAGGGGACCAGCAGAGACACCACATGAACAACCTTTACTAGCTGGCTTGTTTTCCCCTTCTATACATAGCCTGTATGGGGCAATCTGGCTCCTGCAGCAGAGGTTCCAGCTGAAGCCCCATATGTCCGACCTCCAGCCAGGAGCCTCTGCTTCTCCCTCCTGCTGGGCTTCGCTCTGACAGTAGCCTGCCTGGGCAACCTTGCTTGCCTCCTGGAGAAAGGCCAGTCTCTGGACCGTCCGGTCTGCCTTTCCCATCTACAGGATGTCTTACCTCCCAGTGTAGACCCAGGAAATGGCTTTGGCACTTTCTAAAGAATTTCTCAAGTTTGTGTAAAGAAAGGCAAAACATGGAGGAACGAAACATTTTTCCACAAGAGGAAAATGAGAGACACAGCCAGGCAGTTTCATTTGCAGGTAACTTATAAAATGAAATGTAGATTTCCCCCACAAAGACCAAGTTACTCCTGGATAAATTAGCTTCAGATGATGTTTAAAAAAAAGAAGTGGTGAGGAAGTAAGCAATCCGGCTGCTATGGGACTCCCAAGCAGCCAAAATATGGTTCAACAGATTTTTGAAAATTTCAAATGACAGAATATTTTGGAATGTGTAGCTATGGCTTTCTGAGTTCAGAAAGGCAACGTCAGACCTTCAGGACACAAAAAAACCTTGGAGGAAAGAGACAGCAAACCCATGGCACGAGGGCCTCCGCTGGCTTTCCTGTGGAGGGCAGACTCTGCTCACTGGGCTCTTTTCCCACCATATGGGCCCTCAAAACCCTTCCAAAGTTAATGCTCCAGAAAGCAACCTCCAAAGGCCTGAAGCTGGCCCTCGGGATGAAACCTCCTTGCCATCGCGCATTCGGTGCACACAGCTGGAGTTAATGAAAGAGTTAATGCGATTTTCCACTCTCCCCACTTGCTCTGGGGGACTCTGGTGAGAACTGGGCCTGCTCAAACCACCTTTAGGGAATGGAAAAATCTAACTCACCACACGTGAAGGCGAGCACAGAAAGGAATGCTGTAGATGAACCAAGCACAGGCTGCACATGGCTGCACCATCAGGCCACAAGAAAGGAAAACAGGGACTCAACAAGGAAAGGAAGATGGCAGGGAGGTGGCCCTCTTCCTACTGCGTGTCGACAGCCCCCTCTCCCGCACGTCCAGTCCCCGTGCTCGGGGTGCTGGGTTCCAGGACTGGTGCACACATGGCAGAGAGAGGTTCAGCCCCACTCCCTTATGCGTCTCACAGATGTGTCAGCTGGTATGAGTTAGTCGGGCAGTGACCACATTTTGAGGAGAAATCATCCATGATTTATCACAGGGGCATAAATCATGAATACATTTAGTTGTCTTCATCGCCTTTCTTGTCATCCTGCCCCTCTGAAGTGAAATTAAGAGGCAGATGTCTTATCTGGGATCAATTCCAGGTCCCATTTGTGTTTAAAAAAAGAAAACGAGGAAGGCTTTCACACAAACCTTCTGCTACAGGTTGATCAAAGTCTCGGCGCCTTGAAGGCCTAGTCACCATGCAGATAACTCTGAGAGGCTCTGGGACATGAGGGGCAAATTCCTCAGTCTCTGTTGTTTCCTGGGGTCCCAGATGGGACTGAGGACAACAGGAGATCTTGCACTGTCTCTAAAACAAGACAATCTCCCTTCTTGGGCTCACCGACATGGATGCCCACAGCAGGTCCCAGAGGCAACATGAGAACAGAGACTGGTCCCTCGTGGCTGCACATTTTAAAATTGAGTCCATGAAAACATAAGGACAGCAAGGACAGAGAGAGTCCTCCCATAAAGGTCTGGAGAGCTCCTCATAAACACTTTCACATTCTCCAGCCTCGACTTCCATCACATTTTCTGTGGGATCCCGGCTCATTCACTCCTTTCTTTCTCAAAAATTTTGTCCCAATTCCCTCACAGGTTCCATGGAGCAAAAGGTACTACCACATGCCTTTGCTCACTTGGTTCTTGCAACAAAACCAGCAAGGAGCTACTATTAGCCAGATGGTTGCACAAATTAGAAGCTCAGAGAGATTGAGTGGCTCATTTGGGATCACACTGCTCAACTAAGTTAGACCTCAAACTCAGCTTCTCTGTCCTTCAAATATAAGACTCTGTAACTCTTGGTTACTCCTACTAGGTTTCCTCTTCTAAATTAACACTGAGAAAATATTTTCCTTTCTTGTTTGTGCTAAGTCATCTTATACATTCCACCAGGACACCAGCCATGGGGACGTGAGCAGTGCTGGAGTCCAGGAGGCAAGCCAGTGCAGCAAGCTCCTCGCCGTGTGGCCCCGCAGCAAGACAGCAGATGCTCCTCGGCCTTGGAGGAGTGAGGGAGGACGAGGTACATACAGGGCTACCAGTAGCACCTTAGGGAAACTCATGGCTGCTGTTGTCCAAGAGGACTTCCTAAACCCTCCACATCCCTCAGAGTCAGGCACTTTGTGCCTAAATCCTGCTGGATTCCTTGCACAGGATTTAGTCTGTTAGGACTGGGATACTCACTTTAGACACTCCCACTCCCTTGCTCTGGTCACCAAGCCTAGCCTCCCAGGGATCACAGACAACCAACTGAGGGAGCGTCGGGCCCCATACCTGAAGGTTTGAGTCATTTAAACCCTGCAAGCACATGCTTTGTGTTCAGTCCCCAATGGTACTGAGCCTTAAAGTAACCACCCCCACCCACCCATCATCCACTCATCTACACACACACACACACACACACACACACACACACACGTGCGTGCAACTTCACATTAAGTAGCTACTATGGGCCAACATACCAAGCACTGGGTATACACTGGTGACTTAGAGGGTGACAACTCCATAATGGTATCACCCTTGTGGAGTTTATGATGCACCAAGAGTTAAAAATCAGGTAAAACCCCAAATGGATACTAAATTTAACTATAAATGATGACATCATTAAGGAAAATAGCTGGTACTAGGAAAGCCTATCGCAGGAAGAGAAGTGGTAGTGAGAGGAGCTTGGCTGAAGATGTGGACTTGCGTGTATACATACACATAAGCACAGCTCAGATCAGGCCTCTGGACTGTTAGATGTCTGTGCAAGCCATACATCTGTCCCTCTGGGAACTTCTTGAAGGCCTGGAGAGACCGCAGCACCAGCTTTTACCACCTCTGGTGAATCTATAGTGGTAACACAGGAATCTTAACGTGTTCTGCCCAGAAGAGGCAGAAGCAGAGACCCACACTCCAGAATCTTCGCTCCACCCCTTTTTCCTGATGTAAGGGGGCTGGCTGTTGATCTTTAGCTTAAGACGACTCTCTCTGGGATTTATTTTAATGAGAAGAGCTCATAACAGGCTATTTCCTAAGTCAAGAGGAAGGAAAAGGATCAGTACTTTAGGAAGGTTAAGGTAATCATTCTGTGGGTAGAAAACACATTTCAATAAGCATCTCTGGCTCACACAGACATTCTTCTATTTGGAGTTCTGACTGGATTCTTCTTTGAAATTCTAAAACCATCACTTTTTGTTTCTGTCTCACTGAGGCCCAGAAACAAATCATGTGAAAGCAAAATTAACGTGATCCAAATCTTAAAAGCCCTAAAGTTTCCATGGGTTCCCAGGGTCAGATCCATAGAAGCGAGGGTTGACAGTTCCAAAAATCCAGGCTTCTGACCCAAAAGACACTTGCTTTCAGCTAAGTTAACCCTCCCCAAATCAGAGGGCACCACAGAAACCTGTCCCAGGGATCCGATGGGGCCCCAGGAGGCTTTGTGGCCATTTATCTAAGCCTCCCTCTGCATGTCACTTTCGGTTTACATTCCAGCATGGTTCCCACATGGGCCCCTCCGCTTTGCAATAAGCACGTCAGGCAACAGATCTGCACTGGACAGTTAGCATGCAGCTCATACAAGTCTCCCCCAGAGAGGCCCATCAGTCTCACCCTCAGCTGTTTTCTTTTCTAGATAGGAATCCCCAGAAGAGAACAGGATAGAACAAAATCTATTTTTACATTCTAGAAGATTGAACAATGAACTGAACTCAAATTTAATGTGGAGATCTTGGGAGAAACTGTAAAGGCTCTTGTGGGAGGCTCTGGGAAGAGAGATGGGTCTGAAAGAAGCCAGGGCCTAAGGCACAGGCACAGAACAGAACATACTCACTAGGACCTATAAATCTCCTCCCTCCATAGTCTTCATGGAAACAATTAAGGTGAGGATATTAGGACAGATAATAGGTTGACAGCCAAAATCATTTGGCGTTCGGAGCCTCAGGTTTTATCCCCAGATGCCTGAAGAGGGAATGCAAGGGCCAGCCTGTGCAGAATACCAGATATCCTCAAATCTACTTGAAAAAGGAGCTTCATTTATGAGGCATAAAGGTGATTTCTCTACCAATAAGGTTAGTTAAGAAAGCAAAAGCATCCTCTGTGAGGAAAATCTAGCAATGTGGAAAAAGCATTAAGTACTAAGAGGTTCATGTTCATGGTCAGGTTTTGGATTGGGAATACTCCCCACTGGGCTGTTGGGATCAAGTTCAAAGGGTAAATTATTCCTCTGTGTGCATATGGCATTAAATATGCGAGGCAGTTAGCTATCCACAAGAGGTATGCAGAAACCTTGTTTTGACCTAAAGCTACTTGTCCTTGCCTCCCACAAATGTTTACTGAGCACCTGCTATATATCTGTATATATTTAGCTATCCACAAGAGGTATGCAGAAACCTTGTTTTGACCTAAAGCTACTTGTCCTTGCCTTCCACAAATGTTTACTGAGCACCTGCTATATATCTGTATATATTGACTGCATCAGGTACTAAATTTTGGAGGAGGACAAAACAGAAACCAATCTTGTTGTGTACTGGAGAAGACAAACACAGCATCAATCACCACTACTGCAATCAGTGCTACGGAGGTGTTCAAGGTGCTAGGAAATGCCATCACCTGGAAGCCTTTCCTGTCCAAGGTCATTCCCTCTGACCCATGGCAATTTTCCTGAAAGTTAGTCCACCGCCATTTAGAACTCAGGACACACTTGTTTGCAACTCTCACCAAGTCCCTGGGCACTCTCTACATTCCCAAGGAAGCTCAACAGAGAAGTCTTAGGCAGGCTTCTGGGCTCTCTGTCTACTCCAGGGTCTCAGACCAGAAGGAGATGCCAGGGAGTAGGTTAAAGGCATGGTCTTTGGAGTCAGCTATTTAACCTGCTCTTAACACAGTTTCCTCATCTATAAAAGGGATATATTATAAATCTCTATGTCATAAAAGCGCTGCAAGGATCAATGAGGTGATGCTTGCAAAGTGCTCAGCCAATTGCTCAGCTAGCGTTCACTCCCTCCTTCCAAGAGGGCTCCCTGAGAGCAAACTGTGTGCCAGGCACAGCTCTGTGGCTTGGCTACAGCGGATGGACACAGCACCCTGCTCTCTCACAACGCTCTGCTTCTTAGGGCTGAGACAATAAACAGAATTTAATTCTTTTTTTTTTTTTTTTTTGTCTTTTGTCTTTTTTGTCTTTTGTCTTTTTCCGTGTCCGGCAACGGATCGCAACCCTCAGTGTCGCGCCCGTACCGGACCGGGGACCGGCAACGGGATCGCAAACCTCGGTGTTGCTCCCGCGGCTCGCTCAGCCAGTGAGCGGGAACTGGTCTATATGTGGGATCCGAACCCTCGGGTGGGAGCGCCGCCGCGCTTCCCAAGCGGTGCACCATCCAGTGCGCCACCGGGCCAGCCCCAGAATTTAATTCTTAAGGTGTTTATGTAACATGTTAAAATATTAATATGAAAACTGCTACCAATAAAAAGAAAGTAGTAACTGAGATAGCTGGAGGTTGGGGGCAGGGGGCAACTTTAAGTCAGGTAGTCAGGGTATCTCTAATGGAGAAGGTGGTATGTGACCAAAGACAGGAAGGAAGGAGAAGGAAGAGCAAATACCCTAAAGTGGCCATGTGCTCAGCAAACCTGAGAACAGGGGGCTGTGCAGAGGATGTGAGGGGACAGCCACAAGGCAGAGGGCAGAGTGAATAGGCACCCGTCAGGCCAGGCTTGTTGGCTATTGGTGGAGCTTAGGCTGAAACAGCAGAGTGGGGAGCCAGTACAGGATTGGGGGTGATCACGGCACCATCTGCCTCCAGTTTCCAGAGAGTCTCTCAATTAAGGTGTTTATGTAACATGTTAAAATATTAATATGAAAACTGCTACCAATAAAAAGAAAGTAGTAACTGAGATAGCTGGAGGTTGGGGGCAGGGGGCAACTTTAAGTCAGGTAGTCAGGGTATCTCTAATGGAGAAGGTGGTATGTGACCAAAGACAGGAAGGAAGGAGAAGGAAGAGCAAATACCCTAAAGTGGCCATGTGCTCAGCAAACCTGAGAACAGGGGGCTGTGCAGAGGATGTGAGGGGACAGCCACAAGGCAGAGGGCAGAGTGAATAGGCACCCGTCAGGCCAGGCTTGTTGGCCATTGGTGGAGCTTAGGCTGAAACAGCAGAGTGGGAAGCCAGTACAGGATTGGGGGTGATCACGGCACCATCTGCCTCCAGTTTCCAGAGAGTCTCTCTCCCATGCTGTTGCCTTTTCACTCTGTTGTTCTTTTTACTGTGCAGAAGCTTTTTTTTTTTTTTTTTTTTGTCTTTTGTCTTTTTCCGTGTCCGGCAA
>NW_007727276.1:389870-403865 GCF_000696425.1 Galeopterus variegatus | reverse complement strand
GGGAACCGGTCTGTATGTGGGATCCGAACCCTCGGGTGGGAGCGCCGCCGCGCTTCCCAAGCGGCGCACTATCCAGTGCGCCACCGGGCCGGCCCTGAAGCTTTTTAATTTGATATAGTCCTACTTATCTATTTTCACTTTTGTTGCTTATGCTTTTGGTGTCATATCCAAGAAATCATTTGCAAACCAAGTATCTGATCAGGGGTGAATTTCTAAAATACCTAAGAAACTCCTAAAACTCAATAACAACAACAAAAAAAACCCCATAAATAACCTGATTTTAAAAATGGGTAAAGGTCTGGAATGGCCATTTCTCAAAAGAAGACATACAAATGTCCACGGATATATGAAAAAATATCTCAACATCACTAATCATTGAGGAAATACAAATCAAAACCACAATGAGATGTCATCCCTTACTTTTAGGATGGTTATTATAAAAAAAATTATATATATATACACACACACATATATGTAATATATACACACACACATATGTGTGTGTGTGTGTGTATATACATATATAAAACAACAGGCAAGAAAAGGGAACTCTTGTACACTATTGGTATGAATATAAATTGGTACATCCAGCCACACACATTCCAAACCTCTCATGCCAAGTCCATATCCTCTTCTGTCATCACAGCAGCACAAGCCCCCTGAGGAAGTTGACTTGGATACACCAGCTGAGCCCGGTCCAGTGCACTGTGGACCATAACCCTCTTCTGCATTGCTAACATTCACTGAGCACTTGCTGCTCCCCGAGGACTCACTGGACACTGGGCACTTTTCATCTGTCCCCCACAACAACCCTGTATGGTTCTTGCCCTCATTTTCTAAATGAGAAAACCACAGCTCAAGGAGATGAAATCACTTACCCAAAGTCACTCAGCTCAGAAAGAGTAAAGCGAGGAGACCCGGCTAGTCTGAGCCTTGACCACTACTCCAGAAAATGGATAAATAATATAAAGGCAGTAAGACTTTTCAAATCTCCCTTTTACATTTCACTGACACAAATAGGCTCATCTTCCCTGATGCTCTTCTGAATTGATGAACATTAGTTACTATTTATCATTAATTAATGATGCAAAATGGTCAAGTATTTCTCAGTATATCTTGATAGGTGCCAAAAGTTTAGGTAAAAATAACACTGCATATATATTTATTTATGAAACAGGTAAAAAGAAAGGGCTGGGAATGTTTAGAAAATGCAGCTGAACACTTTAATCTTCTTATAAGTCAACCAAGACACTGCGTACGATTAGTCCATATTGAGGGATGAAAGAGCGCTTTCTATTTCCCACATCTGAAAACATATTGCTGCACCATCTTGAATTCATCCAGGACAACTACATTTGAACTAGAACAGAGGAATTTCGACAATGTGAGTGGGAGGACATCACAGTAACAATAATGACGACCCAGCCATCCTGTGCTCCGCCTACGTGTGCCCAGCACGAGCTTGGTGGGACAGCCTCTTGTTGAATTCTTAACACCGCGAGGTGTGTATAATTAGCCTCCTTTTATAGATGGAGGAACAGACTTGTAGCATCCACACCCCAGCCTCTTTCCAATGGGCGGCACTGCCCTCCCTCCAACCCTACCCTCACCTGCCAACCCCCAAGAGCCCCAACACCAAGCCCAGGAAAAGAAGCAGCAGTCACGGCAGCAGGGAAGGAGCCAAGAGACTGTGTCAAGCCCCCGACACAAAGTGATTTTTCAATGGCTGGCAGCAGCCACGCATCAGTGGGCCTCGCTGCTAGCTTGCCCTGTCATGTTCTTCTTGCTGGAGTCACGAGATGTCTAATACCGGCAGAAGTAATTAAAAATAAAGTGAGACAACGAACCGTTTCGACTCCCTTCAGCCGCAAGGAGGGCCTGGGTGAGCTTTCACCACAGGGACTGGAAATGCCTTTTCCTGTCATACCATTGACTGACCACGAGAAATGAATGTTCCTGCTACTTTCCTAAGACAACTTCTGGATTTATCACCCTTAAAAAAAAAAGATACAGAAACAGCACAAACTCACCCAAAACTTTCAAACCAAAATGTGATTTCAGTCAGAAAAAGAGAAAGAGAGGGAAGAGGGAGGCAAGCAGGGGGCAGGAAAATATCACCACCCAACTGAGCCCTAAAGTAAAACAGCCATGAGAAACGGGAGTCCTGGAGCATTCACAGGAGGTAAGAGTCTCCTGCCTACCCCCCACCCCACCCATTGAAATCCATGATGACAAAGAGTGTTAATACCCAAACTGCGCACACAGCCACGTCCACCTCTCCTAGACTGATTCCCCATACCACTGCCAGAGAGGACATCTGAGAACAAACAGCACATACCTCTCCCCTGCTCAAATGCCTCCCATGGCTCCCCACTACCCTTGGATCACAACCCCAACTCCTTACTGTGCCCATGGAAGCCAAAAGGAGCTAGCTCCTGCCTGTCCTGCCAGCCTCCCCCATGATGCTGTCCCCGTGCCCACCAGGCTCCAGCCACTGCCCCTCACACACACCCAACTCTTCCTCAGAGCCTTTGCACATTCTGTTCCCTCTGCTGGGAGTGCTCTTCCACCCAGCTCCTTTCACTTACACGTGCTCTCTTCCAAGAAGCTTATCTGGGTCACCCTGTCTATAAGAGAAGATACTACCCCATTCTCTGCCTCAGGCCCTTCTTCATCTTGTTCAGAAGATTTTTCATTATTTCTAATTAATTGGTCTTTTTACTTGCTCGTTACTGTAGTCTGTTCTCTGTGATCTCTTTGGAGGTGTCTTATCAGCCCCATACTCCTGGGCTCTGTTAAGATGAACTGCGACACAGTTGGCTCTCAAAAAAGATCTGTGGTTTGAATGAGTTACCTCTGTGGCTCCTCTCTTCCCTCTATTTCCTTTGCCAACAGTCCTCGCTGCCTGCAAGCCCCTTTAATAACCTGGTTCTATGGAGTGAAGAACAGAAAGAGCCAGAATGGATGTGGTATGAGGGGTCAGAGTAGGCGGAGCAAGTTGAGAGCTCCCTCTAGGAGCAGTATGATCTTAATTCTAACATGCTTTGTAAAATCATTTGAAAGTCAGAGAAAAGAACAATGTAGTTTAGGAGGAAAAAAATACAAAATTCTTTCCAAACTGCTTAAGATTATTGAAAGGTTGGGTTCTTAAAAGAATAAGCCCTGACCCAGCTCTGAAACTCTGCTCCCCAGAACAGCACAGGCCCCTTAATAGATGAGGACACAGGGGACTGCTGAGCTTTACAAAACCACTTCAGAAGCTGAGCTAAGTCTTTCAGCAGGAAGCCACTGGAATGATGCTGGCTTGAGGCATTATCTTCCAAGTTATGCCAAAGGAGGGAGGCCTGGAGCAAAACTCCCAAGACAGCCCCATTCTTGAAGATCTATGTGATACCAGCTCAAGGGACAGTGATTTCCAACAGGGCTTCCAAAAGTGCTCCAAAGCTAGGTCCCCCAAACCTTTCTATGATCCAGGGGTACCCTTTATCCCCAAACCAAGAAATGTGTTTGTTCCCTCCTTGTAGTCTCCACCAGGTCACCAGGGATCCTCAAAGGACCCTGAACCTTTCAAATTGCCTGAAAGCTACTGTCCTTGCTTTTGATAGCTGATAATGAAACACACAGCACACATAACTGAAATAGCATTCACCTTTGAAGTTCCCCTGGCCTCTGAGAAGGAGAAAATCATTTCATCAAACCCAGACGACCTCGTCCTCAGGCTGCACAGTTGCCCTCCTCCTGCTCTCTGCCTGAAGTCCTGCCAGGTTCTGAGATCACCCGGCCCCAGACTCTGCACACCCTCCTGCACTCAGAGGCAGGAAAGCCAAGGAAATGGACTTACTGTCCCAGTGACAATGTGCTCAGGATGAATCGCTCTTCCTCTGAACAATGGCCATTTTATTTTGCTTTGCCCCTGAGATGTCTGCATCCTGGGTAAGGGTCCAGGCTCAGCATTCAAGGTCACTGGTGGTCATTTCAGCTCCACCAAGTGCTGGTGAGGGAACCCTGAATTCGTTATGTGGCCTCTCAATGCCTCCGTTTCCTCTTCTGGGAAATGTGCATAATAACAGTACCTGTCTCATAAGATTTCTGGGAGAATTAAACACATAGGAAGCATTTAGGAAAGTACCTGACACTCAACATTCAATTAGATTTTGCTTCCATTAGTTTTGTTTTATAGATTTAGGTACAACAAATCAGTTTAAAATGGTATCTTGTTGAGGAAAACTCAGGTTCAGGGGACAGGAGAGGAAGTATACAGAGCATTCTGGTACTGCCTCTGTGCTCTTCCCAGTTCATGCAGTGACACTGAACACTGCACACCCCAGCAGGGTGCCACTATTTTACCTACAGTAAAAGCAAGTTAAGATGTGCTCTGTTATTTGAGTTACAGGCCAATCTCATTCCCTAAAGTATAACACAAGGTAAAGTAAGGGTTATTGACCATGGGTAAGTTGATTCTGCCCCCACAGTAACAGCGAGTGATATGAACTGAATGTTGGTGTCCCCCAAAATTAATGTGTTGACTTCCTATCCCGAAATGTGATGGTGTCAGGAGCTGGAGGCTTTGGGTGACTAGGATGAGATGAGGTCCTAAGGGCAGAGCCCTCAGAACAGGACTCACGCACTCTTGCTCCCCATCCTGCCCCATGCCGTGTGAGGACACAAGGAAAAGTGAGCAGTCTGCAAACTGGACACAGGCCCTCAACCAGAACCCGACCGTGCTGTCACCCTGATCTCGGACCTCTGGCCTCCAGAACCATGTCCTAAGGGCAGAGCCCTCAGAACAGGACTCACGCACTCTTGCTCCCCATCCTGCCCCATGCCTTGTGAGGACACAAGGAAAAGCGAGCAGTCTGCAAACTGGACACAGGCCCTCAACCAGAACCCGACCGTGCTGTCACCCTGATCTCGGACCTCTGGCCTCCAGAACCATGCGCAATACATTTATGTTGTTTACAAGCTACCCAGTCCATGGTAATTTGTTACAGCTTCCAGAGCTGACTAAGAAAGGAGGTCTC
Organism: Galeopterus variegatus; assembly: GCF_000696425.1. Classification (NCBI taxonomy): domain Eukaryota; kingdom Metazoa; phylum Chordata; class Mammalia; order Dermoptera; family Cynocephalidae; genus Galeopterus; species Galeopterus variegatus. The sequence goes on along the minus strand of NW_007727276.1, from coordinate 398,844 downwards.
TAGTTTCCTGGGTCTTTGCAAACAGGGAACCTGATTCTCTCCAAGGTGTTCCCTCTGTTACTTCGGTAACCTGAAAGCTGTGACATTCCACTACGTGACCATGTCACCACCAAAACTGGGTTCAAGGTACAGTCAAGTCTAAAACTTATGGAGACCCTGCTTTCGAGGCTTTGGGTTCCAGTGAAAGGCTGGGCAGCCTGCAGCTCGCTCTGCTTCTCAACAGCCCCATCACCTTGTGTGAGAAGAGGGGGAGAGGAAAAAGAAATACTCATTACAGAAAAGCAGAAAGGGTCACTAAACATTTTGGGGGAAGATACCGAAGCATGAAGAGAAACATTTGCCTTGAGTCTCCCACTCCTCCATTTATTATGTATCTAATATAGTTTGTTCAAGTAGAAAACAGCAATGGCAAAGTAGGGAGAAATCACCATGACCATCTTCTGTTGAGTTCAGACAATGCATAAAATTCAGTCTCCATCACAACTACTCAACTCCACCATCAACCCCAGACAGTATGTAAACAAATGGACATGTCTGTCTTAGAATAATACTGTATTGATGGACACTGAAGTTTGAATTTCGTATAATTTTCTCATGTCGTGAAATATTCTTTATTTTTTTTTTTTTTACCATTTGAAAATGTATTAACATTGGTAGCTCAAGGGCCACAAAAGCAGGTAATAGGCCAGATATGGCATATGGCCATAGTTTGCCAGGCCCTTCTTTAAATCACTTAATTAATCATTTTCTTACCTATCAGCTGTCACTTTTCTGTCTTGTGCATCAGGGGGAGGTAATGATAAATAATTCCATGACATTTTTTAGTTCACTTGGAAGAGCAACTACAGAACATAGATGGTGGGCACAGCCATTTTTCTAATTTAAATGCTCTATTTCTTAAGCGGGTCCTGGAACAAGGCTGTTTCAGGTTGAGGGGTTCATTTTTTTTTTTTTTTTTTTTTTNTGAGTGGAAACCGGTCTGTACATGGGATCCGAACCCTCGGACGGGAGCGCCGCCGCACTTCCCAAGCGGCGCACTATCCAGTGCGCCACGGGGCCGGCCCCGAGGAGTTCATATTTTATTCCAAGTGTGTAAAGGCTGCCATTAAGCCACTAACCAATGGATATTAGGCAAAAGTAAATGGCATCCAATAAATGAATAAATAGCTTCTCATTTCTGCTCTCAGAAATGAAATGTTGGCAAGGGACACATTGCATAGGCAAAATCATGATGCTGCCTTCATAAGACTCACAGTTAAGTCACCAGTAATGCATTCCTTGTTCCAACTCACCCTAAAATGCATTATTAAGCAGTTGCCTTGAGCAAGGCCCTGGTTACGTGATAGACAACACAAGTGCTCCCCTGGCCTGCTCTCCCCGCTTCCTTCTGCTTTTCCTTTCTTGGAACGCAGGTGCCACACTGCAAGGAAGTCCAGGCTACCATACTGAGGAACTTGGACACACAGTGTTGCCAGAGGATGAAACACCATGAGGGGAGAGAGCCCATGGGGAGGAGAAGCCAAGCAGCCCAGCCAGGCTCCCAAGTGAATGCAGCTTCATCAGCAACCCCACCTGACACCATGTGTAGCAGACCTACCACTCAGTTAACCCACAGAATCAAAAGAAATAATAAATCATTGTTATTTTAAGCCACTTTATCTGAGGATGTTTCATAGCATGCTATGATAAGTGATTTTCTTTCCTTTCTCCCTTTTGCTTCTTGAATTAGTTTTCTATTGCTGCATAACAAATTACCACAAATGGAGTGGCTTAAAACAACACACATTTATTATCTCACATTTTCTTTGGGTCAGGAGTCTGGGTACATTCTAACTGGGTCCTCTCCTCATGATCTTACAAGGCTGCAATCATGGCATTGACGGGGCTGTGGTTTCATCTGGAAAACATCTGGCTTGACTGGGGAAGAACCCACCTCCAAGCTCACTCAGGTTGCTGGCAGAATTCATTTCCTCATGGCTATAAGAATAAGACCCAGCTTTTTTCTCACTGTTGGCTGGAAGCGATGCTCAGGTCCCAGAGGCTGCCTGAAGACCCTGGTTACATGGGCTACTCCTAACAGTTTCTTACTTCATCACACCAGCAGGGAGAGTCTCTACCCTCCAGGAGGGCCCAGTCCCTCTTTTAAGGCTTTTCAACTAAATAAGTCCCACCCAAGATAATATCCCTTTTGATTAGCTCAAAAATCAAATGACTTGAGAAAAAGTCTCTATCTTTACATGATTCTATTGGTTAAAAGCAAGTCATTGGTCTTGCCCACACTCAAGGTGAAGAGATTACACAGGACATAAGCACTAAGGGGCAGGAGTCACGGAGCTACTGAGGCTCCCTGTGACACACTTCTCAGCAGGGCTGGATATAGTGCAAGGTGGTGGGATTGTTCAGAAGGAGAGATCTGGTCATGAGGGACTCACCAAACAAAGACGATGAAAGACAGGCCAAAGCAATTATAGAATTGAACATGAAGCTGTGCTTGCCTTAAGTCAGTTCCCAGGAGTTTGGCATTTAGGGCTCAGGCAAGGACAAGAAGACCTTGGGCTGCAGGAGAAGAAGGAAGGCTCAAGGCAGACCCAAGAGAAGGGAACAAATCCCCCGGAGACTGGAAAATACAGACCACGCCTGGGAAACAGCAAGTAGCTGTCAATCAAGAGCAGCAATCCCCTACGGGCAGGTATAGCATATGGGTGAAGAGGGCTGAGAGAAAACGCCAGGGAGTGGACATGGCCAAGAGGAGCAGGCATCTGCTGCCTGAAAGGGCAGCCACTTCTCAGCTCCAGCCATTTTGCCATATGGGAACATAGGCCTCAAAGTCCCAAATGTACCCCATTTGAGAGAAACTAATACTTAGAAATGTATATAATATCTCCAGAGTTTAAAATTTGGATCAGTAATGACAGTTTTTCAGACTGAGTATGAGCCAAGAAACACTCACCTGTGCACTGGCTTCAACTGAGGGAACAGGTCCCTATAAAGGTAAACAGAGGGAAGCAAGAGAAGCAGACCCATGGAGTAACCAAATTGAGTTCCTTGGGCTATTTCTTACGGCAGAAGTTCCCGGAGTGTGGTTCCCCCAACGGCAGCATCAACACCACCCAGGAACTTGTAAAATGCAAACTCCTTGTTCCCACCCAGACCTATTGTTCTGGAGGTGGGGGGCCCAGCAAGCTGTCTGGGAACAAGCCCTCCAGGTGATTCTGAGGTTCGCTCAAGTTTGAGAACCACTGTTTTATGGGAATCATGTTGCAGCCTTAAGATCATTTTTCTCTCCTGAACCCGTTTCCTGTTTTTACAGTCCTGAAGATTGTTAACTACAGCACAACACAACCCTCTACTAAACATCTAACATTCAAAATAATGAACAAAGATGACTGCTTAGACATTGCACATCATCTCACTTTACTACAATACTAAATCATGTTGGGATCTTATATGAATTTATTACCTGCATCCTCATGGGGACATTCATAAAGAAGAGAATGCACGTGTATATGAATGCTGTGGAACTCTCCAGAATGGGGCAGGAGCGAAGGGAGCCTGCTATTAATTTCCAATCATAAAAAAGACGCTCTTGCTACAGAAAGAAAGTCTGCTTCTGCATAAGTAGATAAAACTGCTTTATGTAACATTGATGTTTCCAGGACCCTGGTTCCAATTAATCCAAGAATGAACCTGGCCTAAGATCAATATCGTTCCTCTGAAAACATACACTGAGATTTGAGTTTTGTTTAAAGAGTTAGGACTTTGCAGCCCTCATCCTATGCCTCTACCTATAAGTTAGGACAGGATGTTTAAATACCGATATTCTTAGGCAACTGCTATCCACTGAGTATCACCAAGTGGGAAAGAGTCATGTAACCCAATATGTGAAACTCACATGATAAAACATTTGGTGTTCCTGGAGCTGCTTATTAGAAGGTCCCTTTTCTATAAGTTAGGATAGGATGTTTCAATACCGATATTCTCAGGCAACTGCTATCCACTGAGTATCACCAAGTGGGAAAGATTCATGTAACCCAACATGTGAAACTCACATGATAAAACATTTGGTGTTCCTGGAGCTGCTTATTAGAAGGTCCCTTTCACCTCAGTCCTTTTTTTTTTTTTTTTTTTTTTTTTTGTGGTCCTAAATAACGCAAAATATCCCTCACCATGCTGTGAGATGTCATGACATCTGGGAACATCATTTGGCTGCAAAATGTCCATAGCCCTACCCATGTTTACTAGTTCTGGGGCCTCTCTCCCAGCCCCCTTGGTCACTCAGCCACTTCACAGGGCTGTGCAACAGGCCTCACCACAGGCCCAGCACTGGGTTGTACCGCACGGGTGCACCTGCATCTGGCATGTCCCTCCCTTTACATCTCATGTTTATCAGGAATTAACTCAGGCCTCTATCTGTCCTTGAAAGTTATCACCTGAAATACCACTGGCATCTAAAATCACCTTGTCCAAGAATGAACCTCCATCTTATTCAAGGGTTGGGTTCTAAACTCAATGCTTATGGTGAGCCAAATTTATTCCTGGGTATCCTTCGGGCAGGTGCCATGTCAGAGTCCCACCTACTCTCAGCAAGCCCAGCACAGCCAGCCTTTCCTCCAGCGTCAGCAGCAATGGCTGTTTCTAAGGATGAGCACCAGGGGAAGGAGCTGGCATCGAAAGATTTCGGTTCTGTAGGAGTGGTGTAGGGTCTAGGCATCCATAATTTAAAAACTCACCCCAGGGAACTGAGACTGGCCAAAAGCTTGAGAAACCTGTGGATTAAGATGCTCAAAAGGTGCCAAAAATATTAGTGTCAGTTTTTGTTAACATAACATATGAGTTCATCAGATTAATAAATGCCAACTTGGAAATCAAAGGAAGAAATAGAACAGAAAACAGACAAACTTTGACGATGATGGAGAGCTGCACTGGGGGGTGCAGAGGTTCTGGGAGGTGATGGGATCCAGGGAGAAACTATAGAAACATAATACACAAAAGAGATGGCTGCAGGGTGGCCATGCCAGGAACCCATTCTAGAGATGCTGGGCCCACCAAGCAGCTCGGGCTCCAGGGAAAGTTAAAATAAAAGGAAGCACTGCCCAATACAGATGAAGCACATTTCACAATGGATCTTTTCACTGAACTTGTCAAATATGTCTTTATGGGTTTTTCGGCTCCTCCAAAAAAGTTTCATTTTGAAAACAAGGAAAGCCATAGTCTTCGGTTTTGGTCAACCAAAAAACTCAAGCCTGAAAAACCATAGGTCATTATGAGGTTAAGTCTACATGGAGCACTTACCCATGGACAATCTGGAGGTTACAGTAAAGATTCTCCACAGACTCCACTACACGGGTAGCATCAGCATCAACTTACCTTTCGGTCTGGCCAATTGTATTTTGCAAAGATTGTGTCATAGGTGTCCACCGCCCCATCGGTGATGAGCATGATGGCCTGGCTGCAGATACTTCCTTGTCCTGTGTGGTTGAACTGAGGAAAGAAACAAATTTAAAATAGAATATCCATCAGAGAGTGCTACGTATCCATGAGACTTCAGAGGCATGAGGTCTTGGGCCTTGGAAGCCTCTCAAAATCAGGGTTTGTTGTGCACCACCAAAACAGAACCTGCATGAATCACCATATTTGCTCTGACAAATTGGAAGTAAATATGGACCACAGAGGGATTTCTAAAAAAACATGCATAGGTGAGAAGTAACCTAGGATGCGTAACCTCTTTTACCTTCAAGCATGGACCATGTGTTTCAGAAAACAAGCCGAAAGGAGTTGGCACAAGAACCTTTTAGGGACATATCACATGGGCTGCAGTATATCTGAGAGGCAACATCTCTTTCAAAATCTAAATGAGGCTGGTTTGAGCGGGTCTGATGAGTACAGAATGTACCATATAACAAAATCAAGAAGGTATGGACATAGAATAAAGTCAGAAACATGACAATTCATATTAGAAGCCTAAGCACACTTTTTTAAAGCATTTGTTTTAAATATTCATTGTAGGCATGTAACATTATGCATTAGTTTACGTGTTAGTATGTATGTTATGCTGTTATTCCAAGATTGTGCTTGCTGGTGTGCAAAACCCTAAATGTCTTCAACTTCCAGCTTTACAAACAGCATAAATAGCATTTTAAAAGCTCCCAGCCTTTGCGAATGGTAGCTAGAGTGACCAAATATTGTTGCCAGAGCAGTGTGTCCTTCCCTTGAATTGGGGTAAAAAATTCCCTATGGATGCTATTAATGATACAACTCAAAGTAACACCATGTCCTCTAAATACCCTACAATTATATGACAATTCTGAGGCATAGGAAATGCAAAAAGTCTTCAACCTTCAGCAGTAAAAACTCCCTCCATTATAATCCACAAAGCTAATTCATTTATTCTAAAATTATTCGCAAAGTGCCCACACAGTGCTGGGGATGAAACATACAAAAATCCCTTCTCTTGTGTAGCTTCGTATTCTCTTTGGGAAGATATAAAAAAACAAGATAAATAAGTAAACTACATTGCATGTTTGATAATGATGATGCTAAGGGGGAAAAAAATAAAACAGAGTAGAAGGATGGGAAATGGGGAGGGGGCAATTTCAGAAAAAGTACTCAAGGAAGATCTCACTAAGGAGGTGACATAATATCTGAAGGAGGTGAGTATTTGGGGGAAAGCCATTCCAGAAAGGGCAAACAGTAAGTGGAAAGGCACCAAGTGGAAATGTGCCTGTGTTGACCTAAAAAGAAACGGAGGCAAAATACATATAGCAAGGATTTGTTGAGTCAATACAATGAGTGCAACTGGGGAGACACATAGATCAGGTTGCTCTGAAAATGTGTTCCAAAGAGGGCCAGCAGAGCTTAACACTTTATAATCACAAGAAGAATGAAGGGTCAAAGGAAAGAGAGCGGAAGACAGCCTCACCTAATTACTTCATCAGGCTTTCTATTGGTTGTACATGATGTATAGATTTGGGATTGTTACTAGGTTATGTCCTTCATGCAGGGATCTAGGGTAAGGGTAATAAGTAGAGTTCTAGGTTATTTTATGGCATTCTTGCACTGTTATGACTGCTTCTAAGTAAAATGGTCTTATGATAACGTTTCCCAAGACCAGTGGACATAGTTAGTGACTTGTCCCAGATCTCCCAAGGCACTATAATTTAGCTGACCTGGTCAGAGCAGATTCTTTTGCTTATCACCTGGCATGTTCAATCTATTGATGATGAAATTGGGGAAGGATGGAGGCTGCTCTTGGCTTTGCTGGACGGCCACTGGTGAACAAGAGAGCTAATAAAGCATTCAAGTTGAAGTTATTAATGGCTAGTCTCCATGGACTTAGAAATTTTATGCGGAGTGTGAAGTTGCAGCAACTTAAGAGAAGACTTTAAATAACTGGACAGATGGATGGATAGATGGACAGATGCAATTTTCTTGTGGCCATATTGGGACAGAGCAAAGCCAACTCCAAACAGGCATGGGGTACCATGGTATAGTGGAAAGCACTCAATCCCACCACGGCAGTTTGCATAGGGTAAGTCCTCCTTCCCAAGCATTCAACTCTTTATTTATAAGATGGGAATAACATCCTTCCATGGTTGTTACAACACAGGCAAATGCCCACTATATGCTGGGTTACTTGTATGAACTTATTTACCAAGCATTCAACTCTTTATTTATAAGATGGGAATAACATCCTTACATGGTTGTTACAACACAGGCAAATGCCCACTATATGCTGGGTTACTTGTATGAACTTATTTAATCCTTACTAGCCTCTGAAGTAGGTACTATCATCCCCATTTTACAGGTGTGGAAAATGAGGCACACAGAGATTAGCCCACTTGCCCAAGGTCACACAGCTACTATCTGACATAGCCAGGATTTGAATCCAGGAAGGCTAGCCCAAGAATCTGCTCTCTGATTCGGCACACTCTACAGCCTTTCAGTAGTGATATGAAGGTCCTTAAGCATATGGTGATAGATGGTAGAGCTCTACAAATGTTCGTTTCCTTCTTCTGCCTCTTCTTCCTCATCCCTTTCAGGGGTCCAAGGTCACATGCAGCCAGCAGGGCTGTGATCCTGAGAGTGAGTGAGCCTTAAATTTTGTGCCCTGGGCACTTGTCTCAGTTTACTCCTGGCCGTGGTCACCACTCCTGTTACCTAGACTGGACATGTGCCCTTGAGTTAATGAGCAGACAAGGCCCATGATATCACAATGCTAGTAAGTAGAAATACCTGAAAACTAAATCCATCACACCACAAAACTTTCCATATGACTACTATTCTACTGTCTTATCAACATAACTTGCTATTCCAGAAAACACTTGCCCAGGAAGACAAATTAGCAAATAACTTTTTTGCTTATTCCAGGAACTTCCTGAAAAACCAACCAACTCTCTGATAAAAAGCATCAAAGGACAATTATACCCTAAGACACTTTGAACCTTGGACCTCAAAATCTCCTCCTTGCTGTTTCCACCAACCCCCAACTGTAATATAAGGATTCCTAGTCTACCCTAACCTATTCATATCCCCTCCTCTCACAATAAAAGGTGCACCTTCATCCAGACTTCAAAGTCTCAGTAAATATCCTCGCTTTGTCCTTCCCACTCTGAGATGCTATAAATTCTCTGTCGTGACAGTGCATTTCTTATCTGCAGTAAGCAAAAACAGCCTTGTAGCCTGGTCTTATCAACAAGGTTTTCTGGAAATGTTTGGGGAGACTGCATTCAACACAACACCACTGAATAAATCAAGTCACTTAATAAAAGTGACCCATGCTTCAGAATCTAGAAGCTTCAGTAGGGAAAAAAATCGGGATAACCCAGGGCTGTTGTTCATGTAACTCATCGAAAAGATCCTGGAAAAACATTCCAAACAAAAGGAAAGAAAGGGAGGGAAATGATGATATCTGAATAATGTAGACTGGAAGAAGGAGCTGCCAGGAGCTGTTTACTTAAAAACATTACTTTCCTCT
>NW_007727276.1:365388-388941 GCF_000696425.1 Galeopterus variegatus | reverse complement strand
ACATAAGCAATTATTCAATGTAAAATTTACCTTTGATATTCACATTTTAGCTTCAGTTAAAGTTTAGGAAAAAAATAAGTTGAACTCTGGTGAAAAGTATTTAATTTGTCTAAAATTCCCTCTTTCCTCTCCAGTCTCATCTCCTGTAACTCTTCCCCTCTGCTATCCCCCATTCTCCCACTCCTGATCTCTTTTAGGACCGCACATGCTCTCCCTCCACTGGCAACCCATTCTCAATCCATTCCCCGGCCCCCCTGCCATGCTCTCTCTCACCTACTTTTAGGATTTCAGTATAGATAGATGTCACACCCTTCCTGTTCCAGGAGGCCTCCCCAGACCATCGGCTCTGAGCCTAGCTCGAATGTTCCTTTGTGACCCCATGCTGCCACTCTATTTCAGATACACCTTGCACTTGGTACTCCGGGTGTGCAACTATCTAATTAAACTCTGTCCCCACCTCAGACTGTGAAATTCCTTGAGACAAGCCATTACTCTGTCTCCATGTCTACTACATATCTGATACACATAGAAGGTGCTCAGTAGATATCTCTACAGAACAAGGGTAAAGATTGGATCACAACATAAAAATTGTAGTATGGCAAGGAGACACAGGCTAGAAACCCAGAAGAGCTTCAAAGCATTGACAAATTGGGTACAAGTGTTTTCCGGAGCCCACCTCAAGTCCCTTCTGGCCATCTTGGTTCTCTGGAAGCCCAGTATCAGCTGGAGACTAAAGGGGACAAGATAAAGTGTGAAACCCCACACAATTCACTTTCCAGCAAAGGGGCAAGAGTGGGTCCAGGCCCGTGCCCAGGGACACATGGGTATGCTGATCCAGAGCTTGTGCCCACAGTGGCACAGCTGCCTGGCTTCCTAATCAACTCATTCCTAAACCATTGCTTTTCTATGGAAATGAATTATTCTCTTCCCAAAGGCATCCACACCTTTATCTGCTGGGGAAACTGTCTGGAGGAGACACCAGGAGGGAGAGGAGCATGGAAAATGTTTGCTGGCGGTTTTCTCTTACCACGCCCTGGGACCCAACAATGCCCCAGGCATGCCATCAGCACTCAGATGGTGATCACCATTCACAATGTATCTAACAGGCAACACTGCCTTAGGACCCTGAAACTGATCACAAAACCAGAATAGGTCATAGAGACTGATCCTAGGACATGCCCGATAGTTCTAAGGTGCTGTTCTGCCTCTGCCTGGGCTTCCTTCAGGAGGCAGCAAGGTTTGGGGGGCCTCCTTATGGTGATTCAGCTGTAATGACATGCAGGCCTAATATGAGTCAAGGCTGGGTTTGAAATTGGTGGCTCACCCTGGGGATACATACAACCCACCAGACCCTCTTCCCTGGTCTGCCCCTCCGTCACAATAACCGCACTCTCAGGCCCACCAGAGCAGCCACCACTATTGAAGACTGCCTTGCAGCAGACCTGTAAAAAATATAGTGAAAATGGGTCCTCAGAACAGCCCTATGAGTTTCCATCACCCCACTTTACAGATGCGTAGGGTGAGGCTCAGCACTGTGTCCAAAGGTCCGATACAGGTCTGTTTTACCTACTCTAATGCCCCCTTCTTTCTGCTCTATAACTATTGCTTCTCTAAATTAGCAAAATAAAAAAAGAATTTTTTTTGGAGCACCTTGTAAGCCAGGCTCTGACCATGGGCTTGACATATCCCCGGGCAGATACAGGTCTGTTTTACCTACTCTAATGCCCCCTTCTTTCTGCTCTATAACTATTGCTTCTCTAAATTAGCAAAATAAAAAAAAAATTTTTTTTGGAGCACCTTGTAAGCCAGGCTCTGACCATGGGCTTGACATATCCCCGGGCAGCCTGGCTCCAGAATGCTTGCTCGTAATCTCTGCACCTGGGCTGGGGCGGAGTCTTACGGGTCACGATCAGGTATCTTGAGTGATGACAGAGGAATGCTGAGGGCCAGGAAACCAGGTAAACCACATGGCCAGGAGCCAAGCTTTGTGCTTCTTTTTTTCCTGCCCAATTTCCCAGGTCCAGTAGGATGCTAAGTTCACGTCAGGTCCTGAATGAACACTTGGTGAACAAATACAAGCAACTAACCAAGTCTGAGGAAGGCAGGCATCCTGCAGCTGGGCAGGAGGGAAAACTGCCTTTACCAAGAAAAACCACCTGTGGTCGAGCAGTGACCACCAAGAGGACTTTAACCAGCCCCAGATTCACAGCCCCGTGCCAGCCTCTGCCTTCACAAATTCATTCCATTCATCTGATGTCATTTCCGTCACTGTGTTTAATTTTGCTCAGTCACACAAGTTTACACAGTATGGTTTTTAACAACACTGCAACCCCACTTAATTTTTCGTTTAATCCATGTGTAGCTGCCTGTCATGTGCCACATCCAGGCAATGGTGACTTTCATTGTTGGACACTTAGAGTCAAGTGTAACAACATGTCATGGAGTTTCCCTCAATTTGCTTTTATAACAAGGTCAGTTGTGATTTTGTTTCTTCCTGGTACAAATCTGGTTTGTTTCTCTCTCTTCTCTCCCTCATGTCCAGACTTCCTTTTCTCCTACTCCATAATCTGAACCAAATCAACATCTTGGTCTTTTTGGTGGCATTTAACCCTCAGCCAAGTCTCCTATACAAAACCAGGCCTTGACTTCCAGGGAACTATTTCCTGTGGCGTGACTTTCACTAGGAGCTGCTCTGTCCAATATGGTAGCCACAAGCCACACGTAGCTGTTTGCATTTAAATTTAACTAAAAGTATATAACATAAAAAATTCAGTCCCTCAGTAGCACTAGCCACATTTCAAGTGCTCATTAGCCACAGGTGCAGATTAAAGAGCAGCACCATGACTGTAGAAAGTTCTACTGGACGGCACCGACCCAGAGACTCAGGGCTAGACTGGGCCTTCCTCCCCACCAAGCCACCGGCTAACAGAGAGACAGAGGAAACCCTAAGGCCTCATACCCAGGGGCTATGTGTGATTTTGTCTGTCTAGCATTCATTCCCCTTTTTCTGGTTTTCCTTCTCTCCTACCACCCCATAATTTATGCGGTTTGGGTGAGACTCTCTCTCCCTCCCTCCCATTGATCAAGCCTGTCCAACCTATGAATTCCATCATGTGGGACTGCCCTGATCCCTTGACTTCTACTGGAACATGGGAGAAGGCTCTTTCTTTCCAGTGGGATTGCTGAGCAGTCAGGGAGCCTAGCTGCCAGCAGCCACCTTGCCACTGCAAAGGAAGCGTCACCCAAATGAAGGTGACAGCCAAGGAGAGCAGAGCCCACAGTGGAGGCCAACACAGGGTCACAACAACATGGCTTGAGCCCCTGGATCCGGGCATGCCCAGCCTTGTCAGGTAAGACAGCCAGTACATCTGCTCTTTTACTTAACCAGTATTAGCTGGATTTTGGCTTCAGAAAGGACCCCTGTGATTACCTGGACCATCACAATGACCCTGGCTGCCAAGATAATACCTCTCCAAAGCTTCCCATGTGTTAAAATGATCCTCCTCGTCACCTATGCATCCTCCTCCCTTCTTAATCACTGTCATTGCGCTGTGCAGTTTACCAAATGCCTATGCCAGACAGAGCAAAGCACTTCATACACAATGGACTCTTGGTGCTCACGGATGTAACAGCCGCTGCTTTCACTACTCACGACATGGAGTAATTGGGATTTTGCTAAAGACGAATCCTAACCATGCGAACCCCAAAGGTACTGTCTGGAAGGGAACAAAAGCACCTGGCTAACTACCTGCATCCTCCTCACTACAGAATTCCTTTTCTCTACTTCCATTTGCGGCCTCCACAAGATTCAGAAATTGTTGTATTTAGTACCACCATATTATCATCATATTTTAGAAACAATTGTTATATAGACCTGTGGACTCGGTGGGGGGAGTGGGGGGACAGAAAGGAACTAAACTAGGAGTCAGGAGACCGACTTCCAGTTCTGGTTATTTCATTACCAGCTGAGACCCCGAAGTAAGGAGCTTTAATCCTCAGGCCTCGGTTTTTCTCCCTGTGAAATGGGGATGGGAAAGCATCTGAGCAGTGGGTGGAACAGGGAGAGCATCAGTGCCTGAGAGCAGCAGGCAGGACTTGGTTCCAGTTCCCCCTCTGCCGCTCACCCTCTCTACAAGCCTGAGTGACACTCTTCCCTTATCTGTGCCTTCATTTTCCTCTTAATACAGGGGGATACTGAGCTGACAGTACAGGGGAAAAAAGTCATCTGAAAGACTGTGGTAACCAAAAAAATGTGAGACTATTTTAATTTCATGTTCAATAAAAGAAAAGACTGTCTTCAATATTTGAAAATTTTTAAAACACACACACACAAAACTATCCTAGATAGCTTTATACCTCAACTACCTTCTATGCCAACTTCCTGGTTTGCAACTTTATAGTCTAATGCACCTTGCAAAATGACTTCTTTTGCCCTTCAAGGGTCAGGTTTTCTTCAACGGACAGAGATGTGGCTAATTGCACTGACCCCAACCTGAGTGTCCCCAAGAGCCCAGCTGCAGAAGAACAGAAGGTTCAGAACTACCGAGCCAGGACAATGCTCCCAACTGTGGACCGAATGTGGCCAGTTTTCATTATTTTTCTAAATTAAAATAAACAGTTTATTGGAAATGGCGACAGTTCCATTTTATTATGAAACTTCAATAAAGGAGGAGGAGGGCGGCTTTTTATCTTTGCTTTTGGCAACTCATGCAACATATGCTGCTGCCCAGGAAAAGGCTTTTCTTCCAAAGCAATTAGCGCAGTGTATTGCCTCAGGACATGAACAGGCAAGAGTGCCGCCACCCCCCTGCCACTGCCATCGAGCCAGCCGAGGCCGCTTATCTCACTCCAACAGTCACAGCATCCAGGCCAGTGGAGCATCCTGGAGAATAACCCTCTCCTTCCCCCAGCACTTGATTTAGTTGAATCATACTGATAACTCTCTCTGCCATAATAGCAATCATGTTTTCTCCTGTCTATATAATTATAAGAAATGATTGAGTCCTCCCAATTAGGAGCAGGGAGTCAAAAGTGGACATCAGGAGACAAAACAGTCCCCCATCCACAGAACCCTTGAGAGCCAGGGATCTTAGTTGGGGGTACAGGGTATTTCGGGTGAAGGCTAACAGCTACCTATCAGTGACACCCCTAAGGGTCACTTGAGCACTGCAGATGTGAATTCATACCCCTTAGGTGTGGACAAGGGTTGCTGCAGGAACTCAGCCATGGGAAGGCTGCAGAAATTGCCTAAGACCTACCATGGCAGCCAGCACTGGCAGAGTGACATAGTACGTCAAGCACGGTGTGCTTTTTAAACATTACTTTCCTTGATCTTCTTAACACCCCTAAAAGAAAAGTACTATCATGTTCCTATTTTACACATGGGCCAACGGAGACTGGAATGTTGAAATAATCTGCCCACAATGGCACAGCAAATATGAAGCAGGGTGGGTTTCAAAGTATTGAGCCCTGTATCTTAACCCTGTGCAATAGGGCCCATTCCCAATGCCCAGGCCCAGCTATCTACATCCCATGTACAGCATGCAGGAGGACACAGACGTGAGGTCCACGTGGAAGGCCATGATCCTGTTCAGGGGTGGTTTCATGGTAATGTCACCTATGCAGTGACCCAGGGCCCCATGCTTGGTTTAACACTTTGCTGCCACTGTCTTGAAATTTTTAGTAACTTTTCTTTTGAGTCTGTGATTTGTAAATGAAATCCACTGGAAAACTGGAGCATGCGTGTGAGCAAAGGAGGTACATGCTGTATAGTGTCCTCTGTTCCTTGCTGCCCTGTTCACATGCAGCACTCACAATGCCCCAGGAGCACAGAATTCCCATGGGCAGCTACAGTGCAGGTGGTCTCAAGCATACTTGGCTTTAGCAAATTACTTTGTACTGTGATTGTCAGGTGGTTCAGGGTACACATTTATTGGCAAATTAAAATTAAAGTGTTAAAGGCAAGAGTGCCCTGTAGATGCTGTCCAATTTTCAGCCCCATCTGTCACAGACATGGTGCCACTTGCCTCCTTCTAAAATAGGGACAATGGCTCCCATCAGCCAAGTCAGCCCAAATACCAGTGTCCCAAGTACTGTATCTATCTCACTCCAATGTAAGACTCCTCAGTGAGATTTCCAAGCAGACCTTCACAGGGCTCTGTGCTCCCATTGCCATGGAACTCCAAACCCAACTGCACAAGCCCATTTGTCCGAGACCCAGAGGGTGCCAGACCTATCTTCCCATCTGACTTGAACACTACACCACAAGGTTATTTAATATAAATATGAATTCTTTGTCCTGACAACACACACTTCTCAACCCCAACCCCAACCTGAACTTGCCAAGATTCTCCCATGCTCTGGTTTGGTCAGAGCGATCACCTGGCTGAATTCACAGCATCTTTTGGGCAAATTCCTCAGGGATCTAGGGCAGTGCACAGTCAACACGTTTTATGAGAAAGGCACGTGTTTTGTGACGTTGCTACCTCAAAGCCCAGGCTCCAGTAAATCAGACTGTCATTTGATTCCAGTGGGAACAGTAGTGACATGGTGTTTCTCAAAGATGAAAACAGAATGTCCAGAGAAAGCTGGTATGAAAGAGGCAGACCCAGCTGTTTGCAATTTGGGGGAGAAAGTACAGACACTGATAGAACCGCGTTGGAGCCATTATCCGCTTCTCCTTCGCTTTGTGTATAACAAATTGAAGCGTCTGAAGGTAGCAGCTGTTTAATGCCAGTGCCAAATTAGAGACAAGATAAATTTCTTGGATGTGAACAATGAATGTTATTTCATACCAAGTAGTCATATTAGCTACAACCTCATTTCAATGGCGAAAGCACTAATTATTCCACGTAAGATGATGGTGGTGAGCTCAGCATTGGCAATTCTCTACAACTGGGAAATGTCTGAAGTGAAGCAGCATCTCCAGGGAAGCAGTCCACGTTCCAAGTAACTGCCAAGAGGAACATGCTAATCACCATGCTGGTGAGCAGGGCTGGGTTCCAGAGGACTCGCCGCCGTGTTGTATGAGCTCACGGCCTTCCTTGCGAGCTCACATGATGTACTAAGAGCACATCTCCTGGAACCAGGCTATGCGAACCTCCTAGAGACTGAGCAAAGCCACAACCCAAAGGCTGCCTGGATGGCAGTGCCTGCTTTGCGTCTTGGCAGGGCAGGGTGGCTTGTGTGCAAACAGCAGGCCTCACCCTTCAGGAGCACATCTCCTGGAACCAGGCTATGCGAACCTCCTAGAGACTGAGCAAAGCCACAACCCAAAGGCTGCCTGGATGGCAGCGCCTGCTTTGCGTCTTGGCAGGGCAGGGTGGCTTGTGTGCAAACAGCAGGCCTCACCCTTCACGTCTTTCTGACATTTCTGAAGGTCCAAGTCCGTCCTTTATAAACTTTATGAAAGCCTTAATTTGATTCAAATTCATTTCTGGGGGAAGAATGCTTTCATCAGCTGCAGTGTGCAAGCGCAGACAGAAGTCAGTTTCAATTTCATTCCAAACACGGCACCAAGCTCTGCAGATGCTTCAGTGCTAAGAGATGTGCATTTACAGTCAGCACCCCCCAGGAGAATGGAATGCAGCCCCCCAGCATGCCACGGGCTCATCTTCACACAGTGCAGGGTCCTCTGCACCCACACGCAGAGCTCCAGCCCACTTGGACGGTCAGAGCTGACACACATGTCACACTCATTCGTTCTTTCAATGACGGCAACATTCATTTCCGGGGCAGCTTGGCAAAGATGTGTGACCCCAGCAGGCAACATTTTCCATATGACCACTTGGAAGCCTCGTATAGTTTTATAAAACTTGTATTCAATTGAAATAAGTTTGTTTCAATGATCACTGTATTTCGCCAAACTTAATTGCATATGAGTATTAAACTTAATTGTCTAAATTTCCTCCATTGCCATTCAAGTCTGTGAACAAACAAATACCCTGTATGGCAT
Organism: Galeopterus variegatus; assembly: GCF_000696425.1. NCBI lineage: Eukaryota > Metazoa > Chordata > Mammalia > Dermoptera > Cynocephalidae > Galeopterus > Galeopterus variegatus. The sequence goes on along the minus strand of NW_007727276.1, from coordinate 380,987 downwards.
TATATTATTATTTTTTGGTATGTATCAACATTTATTTGACCAGACCCCTACCGATGCAAATTTAGGTTTTCATTATATATTTTTTTCCAAACATCTCTACAGTACAAATCTTTTTACCCACATCATAGTACATATGTGTAGTAATATCTTTATCACAACTTCATAGAAGGAAAATTACTGGGTCAATAATTCCTTTGTTTATACCATGCAGAGTTACTGTGAGGATTTAATGAAGTAATTCAAACAAAATGCTTAACACAGAGTCCTGCACATAGTAAGCACTCAGTAAACATCAGTTCTTATTAGTAGGGCACCCATGGCTTGCAGTGCCTTACGGCACTGTATTTTCAGACTATTAAATTATCAAAATTGAATTCTAAAAATGAACAACAACAAAAATAATTCTAATTCTACATACAGAAAAAGGAACGCCTTTGGGGCAGGGACCGGGAACTGGATGACACACGCAGGGCTGGGTCTCTCCTGTCTATCTCCTGGCTATATGTGGTTTCACTCTTCAGTGGGCTCTTGACCACACAGCTGCCTACATCGCCAGTCCCATATACTAGCCTAGCCTCCCCACTGGCAAGAGCTAGGGTTGCCAGATTAAATTTGCCCAATTAACTTTGAATTTCAAATAAACAACAAATAATATACTGAAACTTTATTCATTGTTCATCTGGAATTCAAAGTTAATCAAGTACTCTTGTTTTGCTAAATCTGGTAACTCTACTCCAGACCAATTTCAGTAATATTTCTATCAGAAAAGTCCCCAGAAACACTCTGATGAGCACAGCTTAGTTTATGTGTCTGGACCTGAGTCAATCAGGTGGCCAGAGAATGTGACCCCTGTCTTATGCAGGCCTGAATCATGTGCCCATTTCTGCACTTAAGGTTGCGGTAGCAAGAACCTGACCGAATGGGTTTTCTAAGGACAGAGGGATTTCACGGAGAGCTGGAGGGAGAGTGGGTGCTGGGCAGATAAGAAGTCACCTTATAAATAGCTTCTTGGAGAGGTGCAGTCCTTCAGTGGCACAGTCCCCATCCTCAGAGAAGCATGCTGATGCAGGCCAGGGGAGCAGAGACGCACTCAACACATGCACAGCCACATGGACCAAGTGCTTCCTCTGCAGCAGCACATGGAGGAGGAATACCCACAGGGAGATGGTAAGAAGAAACTAATATCAGCTCTTCCCAGGGAGCATCACAATATGCCTCTAAAAAGTTAGAGAAAAGGGTTTCTAGGAAATAAGTCATCCTAGGATGGTTTGAGGCCCAGCAAAAAGCAAGTGGTTGACAATGGAATACTACTCAGCCATAAAAAAGGATGAAATTCTGCCATTTGCAGCAGCATGGATGACCTTGGAGAAAACTGTAAGTGAAATAAGCCAGGCACAGAGAGAGAAATACCACGTCCTCACTCATAAGTGAAGATAAGGAAAGAGAGAAGAAAGAAAGAGAGAGAGAGGAAGAAAGGAAGGAAGGAAGGGAGGGAGGAAAGGAGGAAAAGAAAGGAAGGAAGAAAGAAAATAATAATAGAAAATTGAAATTTCAGAACGAAAGAGCAGAATTGTGCTTTACAAGAGGTGGGAAAGGAGAAAGGGAATAGTGAGAGGGTAGTTAATGGACACAAAACAGGAAAAATCAGTCCCATGAGTGTGCAGTAGAGCTACATGTCTATAATTGACAATTTACTGCATGTTATCAAATGGCTAGAAGAGAAAAGATCCAATGTCCTCATCACAAAGAAATGATTAAGTTTTGTAATGACAAATATGCTAATTACCGTGATTTGATCATCACACATTGTATACAAGAATTGCTATTCAACTCTGTATCCCCAAAATATGTACTAATCAATACGTTTCAATAAAAACATAACGCAAGTGCTGAGACAAAAGTGAAGCTAATGCACTGAGAACTAGCATTCTTTGGGCGCTCTCCACCCACCAGCCTTGGCTCTGAGCACTCATGAGCTGCAGCTCCTCAGTCCTCACGATAATCCAAGAGATAAGGCAGGCTCTCCCCTTACCCTCCTTTCATAAGTGAGCAGACAGTTCTCACAGCTAATAAATGGCAGAGCTGGAACTTAAATCTAAGTATTCTATCTCTAAAATACATTGTTGTTGGTGGTGGTGTTTTGTTTTGTTTTCCAGAAACTTTCCATAATAGAAAATCCCAATGATCATCTTATGGCAAATCTTGTTTTGTCAATACCCCACCACCACCTACTTCCACCGCCCTTGTGGTAATCAGCTTTCAAGACAGCCTCCAATGAGCCTCACCTCCTGGTATTCGGACCCTCGTGGAGGGCCTCCTGCATTGCACCAGAGTTGGTCTCTGTGACCAAGACCATGTAGCAGAAGTGATGATATGCCACTTGCAAGTTAAGTTGTAAATGATACTATGGCTTTCATCATGGTTCCCTTCTGATCTCTGTTTGATAATTTATCTGGGAGAAGCCAACTGCTTTGTTGTGAACAGCCCTATAGATGTGTCCATGGAGTGAGAAACTGAAGCTTCCAACTGACAGCTGGAACTGAAATCAAGGAAGTGAAATCTCTTGCCAACAGCCACATGAATGAGCTTAAAAGTGGATATTCATCCAAGCCAACTTTCAGAAGACTGCAGCCCCCAGCCAATATCCTGAATGCAACCTCATGAGAGACGCTGAGCCAGAACAACCCAATTAAGCTAGTCCTGGATTCCTGACTCCAGAACTGTATGAGAGAGCAAACACTTGTTGTTTTAAGCCACACACAGTAGAGAGAGACAGACCTCAATCAATAAGCACACAGATACATGCCAGAGTAACGAGTGCCATCAAGGAGAGGCCCATGGTGCTTTGGTAGTAGAGCATAGGGGCATGAAAGGAGGGCCCAGAAGTTAACTAGGCAAAGGCAGGGGTGCTAGGGCATGAGAGTTGCGGGTAGAGAAATAGCATGTGCCAAGGCCCTGGGGCAGGAGGAAAGCATACATAAATGACTATAATAAGAGCACAGAAATAGAAAAGGAACATGGTGTGCCACGGGCCTGAAGATCCAGGAAGGAGCCAGACTAAGCAGGAACTTATAGGCATTTGGAGTTTGTGCTCAATAACTTATTAGCCAGAATGGTTGTTGAAGGATCAAGAGGCCTTAAGACTCTAAGCCTCAGAGTTAAGTTGGAATGACAGGCTATGGTGCTCATAATATGGGGCAGAAAGCCCTTCTCTAGGACCACCACATCAGCAGCAGGTGGGCCATAAGAGTAAAGAGGAATGTGGACCTCAAAGAACAGGGCAACCGAGGCCCAGGGCCATTCCCATGCTACGAAACAAAACAGCAGTAATCCACAGGAAATAGGAGTATGGGTTTTCAACCATAGGACATTAAATCAGCAGAGCGCTTTACAGACAACATGAATGCTCCCATTCCAGAAAATTAAGATTCAATCACTGGCAAGGAAAATAAAACAGCAAAGAAGTCTCTCCAACAAAGAATTTCATGACACCTCAAATACAGGCAATTATTTTTCTTTTTTCAATTTACTGTCAGAGGATTAAAGAAACATCTCTTTTAAATATCCAAGTTGTTTTTCTGAAGCAAAGCACCTCTTTGCAAATGTGCAGTATAACTGACAGGTAGAAATGCAAATTAATAAACATAAAATACACTCTAAGAGGTCTTATGGCTCTAAGTCACAGGTCAACTGAATGGCCACCGTGCTAAGTTCTGCAGCTTTGATCCACTTAGTGGACATGGTCTCATGACATTTATTATTTGTATACATTTATGAATGCTGCCCATGCAGCTCTCCTCATGTCTAGCTGTGGAGGTGGTCCATTTTCACAGTGTTTCCCAGTCCCAACAAATACAGGTGCCCCTCCTCTACACTCAGGCTGCCTGCCCTAGCAATGCGGCATTGTGGGGTTCATGGGAGGTCCAGCATTGTATGCCACTGCGGTGATGGGTCATTTCAGCTGGCTGAAAACCAAGTTCTCATGTGGTGATTGGCCAGTAGGCATCTTCAGACTAATTAGCTGGCCTCATCCCTTCCCTGCTCTGGCTCTTCCCCAGTTGTTAGGGCATCTTCCCGGTGCCTGGAGGTTATCTGCTTTTCAGCCTGGTAGGCAGTAGCTTTCATGAATTTAATGAACACATCTTTACTCACCTCTAATTGAAGTTAAAGGGACTTTAGAAAGAAAATCGGGATTCCCATCTGTGAAGGTTAATTCTAGATGTCAATTTGGTTAGATGAAGGAATGCTGAGAAACCTGGTAATCAATCTTTTCAGGTGTGTCCATGAGGGTGTTTCCAGCAGAGATTAGTATTAGAGTCTGAGTGGCCTGGGTGTGAAAGACCCACCCTCAGTGTGGGTGGGAACCATCCAATCCAGTGCGGGTCCGGAGAGAACAAAAGACAGAGGAAAGAGGTGAAGCTCTCGCTCTCTGATCCGCTGGAGCTGGGATACACTCTTCTCTCCTGGACATCAGAGCTTGAGACTCTTCAGCTTTTGGGTTCCAAAACTTACACCAAGGATACCATCAGCTTCCCTGGTTCTGAGGCCTTTGGACTTGGACTGAGCCACGCTACCGGCATCCAGTTTATAGACGGCCTATCGTGGGACTTTTCTTCATAGCCACGTGAGCTAATTCCCCTAATAAATCCCTCTCATATAATTATAACATATCCTATTGATTCTGTCTCTCTGGAGAACCCTGATTAATACACCATCTCACAAAGTAAAATAGTAAATTTATACTAATCGTCTGACATCTGGATAATACTCTTCTCAAACATAATAAATGCAGAAGCTGGAGTGGTTCTTTATTTGGGCTTCAGGCCCTTCCTGGGCCTCCCCTGATTTCAGCTTTCACAAAGCCTGCATGGCCTTTTCCTCTGTTGCTCAGAGTCATTAGGCTGCTTCTGATTTTAGGTGGACTATGATTATGAGTCACTAGAACAAAATCATTAATGTGATCGCACTAGCAGGGATAGCCCATGAGAGCATGTCCTCAGTTCATCTGGAGAAGGCCCTGCAGCCTAACCAGCTAGGTCAAAGAGGTCTGCCAGGAAACATCAGGCCATTTAAGACAAAAGAATTCTCCTTCAGCAGGGGGTGCTCTATGGAAACCGCCTTATCAGCTCAGGGGTTTTCAAGTTGCAAGCCCTCAGGTCACTTCCTAGGGGGCCCTGAGGAGAGCAGAGGATGGGGGAACAAGACCAGACCTGGGACAGCCAACTGCAGGAAGAGCAGAGATGGTGTGAATCTCAACTCCTGGGGCAAGACAATGTGGGCACTGGCATATTTTCTTTAATTCTCATCCTTTTTCTGCAGTTTTCCTGAGAAATATGTTACAGCACTAAGAACAAGTTAATATGATGCATGCTCTTTTTAAAAAGATAAAACCCAAGCATCCCTTTAACGTTGTGTGCTGAATTCATCTATTTAAAAAAGAAAATGTCACACAACTCCAATATGGGATTCTGTAATCACCGATTTTTTTTTTCACTCTTCTCCCTTCATATCCTGCCAAAATCTGAACATAATTTTCAAGGTAGTACCATGCATTAAATACTACCTTCCCCAAGATGGTAATTCTTGTCTAAGTTTGAAAAGATTCCTCTCTGTATGCCATCCCCTTTCTGGTACCAAACCAGAGAAGAGACTGCAGAGCCAAGTGTCCCCAGGTCTCATCGTTCCATGCTTCTCGTTTTATGGAAACTGCTCTTGTGAGCCCAACTGCAGGTACTCTAAAATGGCCCTTCTGGTCAGCATTTTGGAAGAAAAATGACTTCACTGCTGAATGATTCTAAGTGACACCCCGAGGATCTTGAGGACAAAGACAAAAAAAACCACCTGACTAAGGTGATGCTGTCTGTGGAGTGTAAGTCATTTGCAGTCTGAGACTTTGGAAGTCGGACATAAATTGACATGTGGAGAATTGAGAGAGAGTCATTTGAAAGCTGCTTATTAAATATTTTTCAAATAACCTCCTGAAGCAGAAATACAGCATTAAAAATCATTGACAATTGGAAACATCATGTGACTCAAAAACCCAGCTCAAGTCCATGCATCCTGCACATGGAACCACATACACAGAGTACAGTTTTTTTTTGTTTGTTTGTTTTTTTTTTTTTTTTTTTTTTTTTTTTTTTTTTTTTTAGTTGTGACTTTCGGGAGAAATTCTCAAAAGTTATTGCAGGAAGCTTGGCTGAGTCACTTGATTAGGACAAACCCCCATACAACCCTCACCTACACATTCTTCCCTGGATTCTGGGAGGAGACCAGAACATGCATGCTGACCACATATTTAAAAGAAGGCAACATTACTTTTTGGTGAAGGAGAAACTATGAAAGGCAGGAGTTAGGGAAGAGGTGTTTGAAAGAAAGACTTAAAACATAGGTCCTGGAAACAATCCAGTCTCCCTCCATCACCTAGCCCTGCATGATCAGAATCTTGAGGTGGATAGAAATGGAAATGAACTTTTTAAAAAAGTATTATACGTGACTTGTTTGCACACAGCTGATTAAAATCTGCTGCTTTATAGAATGTAAAATTAAAATGAGCCGCTTATCATGAGAGAAACAAAAATGAAAGGCAGCAAAGTAAAATTTTAGGGCATTTATTCTGATGGTTGTTAAGTACTTATAACAGCTGTTATGGGTTAAATTGTGCCCCCTCAAAAGATATATGGAAATCCTAATCCCAGTGTCTTAGAATGTGATCTTATTTGGAAATAGGACCACTTCAGATGTAATTAGTTAAGTTAGTATGAGGGCATGAGGATGGGCTCCTAATCCAGTATGACTGGTGTCCTTAGAAGAGACACGGACACACTCAGGGAGAAGATGACCATGTGAAAATGGAGGCAGAGATGAGAGTGATGCGTGTACAAGTGACAGAACGCCAAGGATTGCTGGCCACCACCAAAAGCTGGAAGAAGAATGGATGCAATCTCCCCTAGAAGCTTCAGAGTAAGCATGGCCTACCAACACCTTGATTTCAAACTTGTAGCCTCTTATTTAATGAGACAGTATTTTTTTGTTGTTTTAAGCCACCCAGTTTGTGGCATTTCATTATGGCAGCCTTAGGTACAACACAGCCTTAACACAACAACTCCCAAACTATCACCTGCAAAACTTAAATGAGTAAATGGTGCTTCTAGAAAAAAAGTTTTGGAAATGCTGCAAAATGAGTCATCTAACTCTTTCAGAGAGTTACAATGTACAAGAGCACTTTGAAGGCTCTGAGAAGTCCTTTAGCCGAGAAGCTTATTTAAATTTGTTTAATCTGTCATTTCTAAGCTTCATTTGACCACAAAACCTTCTCCTCCCTGCTCCCCATCAGCACACCTATTAACATCTCATCATAAAACTACTGATCCCTCAAACACATTTTTGAGAAACATCAGCTTAACCAATTAAAAAAAAAGAAAAAGCACGGTACAGATGTGCTGTTTCTAAGAAATATGGTCTGATGCCAGATTTCCATAGCCACCCTTGTCACTTGATATGCAAGCAGCACTTGAGACTTTTCTAACACATCCAGATCCTATCTGAGTGATCCTCTGTGTTTGTCACCTGGGCTGCCATAACACAATACCACAGACTTTGGCTTAAACAACAGAAATTTATTTCTCACAGTTCTGGAAGCTAGAAGTCTGAGATCAAGGTGCCCACAGGGTTGGATTTTCCTGAGACCTCTCTCCTTGTCTTGCAGATATCCACCTTCTCACCAGGTCCTCACATGGTTTTTTCTCTGTGCACAGGTATCCCTGGCCTCTCTTCCTCTTCCTATAAGGACATCAGTCATATTGGATGAGGGCCTCACCTTCATGACCTCATTTAACCTTAATTACCTCTTTAAAGGCCCTACCTCCAAATACAGTCACATTAAAGGTAAGAGGTGAACATATAAGTTCAGGGGGACACAATTCCTCCATAACACCCTTCTAACTTCTCAGTCAGGGCAGCATAGTCCTTGTTTTGCAGGTAATGAAACAGACCACAGAGGTTAGGCTGCTATGGGTCACTAGCAAATGTCAGAGCCAGATCACAACTCAACAGCCTACACGATATGGGCTCCCTTCACCTCCCCACACTGCTTCCCCTTACTCCTAGCAGGCCTCTTCCATGGCAAGGGGGTCTCTAATAACACATTTTTATGATACATTATGCATTATTTTTAACACATTCTTATTACTTTGTTGTAAAAAGAAATTTCAGCTATGAAACTTTTAGATCTGCAAGAGCCTTGTTCACAGCAAGCAGTCAGGGTGGAAGCCACATCTTTCAGCAGCACCACCAAGATCTCCAGAAACGCGGTGTATACAGACTGTGGTCTACATTGATCTTTGCATCTCAAATCTTGGTAAGGGAGAAAGAACCTCGTAGTGGTTAAATGCATAGACTCTGGATCCATGCCACCTGAGTTCAAAATCTAGCTCTGTTACTCTTTATTGTGTGTGTGACTTTGGTAAGGTCTCCTCACCAACAAAATGGTCAAGGCTATTGGAAAGGTCAAATGAAATAACAGGTGTATGGTACTGAGCACAGGGCCTGAAACTAGTAAATACTCAGAATGGTTAGCTGCTTTGAAGGGAATTTGTAAAACCTTTCTATTTTGCAATAATTTAGACTCACATAGAAGCTGTGAAAATAGTAACAGAGTTCTCATGTCTGTCACCCAGCTTCCCCCATGGTAATATCTTAATCATAGTACAATGATCAAAACCAGAAAACTGACAGTGGCACAACACTATTAACTAAAGACCTCATTTGTATTTCATCAGTTTTTATACTCATTTTTTTAAGGAGTGTACAGTTTTATGAAATTTTATCACAAGGATAGATTCATATAGCCACCACCGCAATCAGGATACAGAACTGTTCTATCACCACAAAGAAACTCCCCATGCACTACCCGTTATATTCCCAGTCTCCCTTCACTCCTAACTCCTGGCAACCACTGATCATTTTCTGTCACTATAATTTTATTTTGAGAATGCCATACAATCATGCAGTATGTAACCTTTTGAGTTTGGCTTTTTTCATTCAATGTAATGAAATCTATCTTTTTTTATTCAACATAATAAATCTATCTTAATATCTACCCAAGTTGTTGCACGTATCAATAGTTCTCTCCTTTTTATTCTGCCGCATGGATGTAGCACTGTTAATTCATTCATCTGCCGAAGGATACCTGTGTTGTTTCAGTTTGAGCCATTACAATTAAAACTGTTATGAACGTTCCTGTGCAGGTTTTCGTGTGGACATAAGTTTTCTTTTCTCAAAGGTTAATATCCACAAGTGGGATTGCTGGGTCTATGCTAAGTGTACGTTTAAATTTATGAGAAATCACCAAACTGTTTTCTAGGGTGGCTGTACCATTTCACATTCCCATCAACAACTTATGAGAGTTCCAATTGCTCTGCCTCCTTGTCAGCATTTGGTATTGTCAGTATTTTTTCTTTTTCTTTTGGCCATTCTGTGTAGTGGCATTACGGGAATTTAAAACAATTTCGTTTAAATTTATGAGAAATCACCAAACTGTTTTCTAGGGTGGCTGTACCATTTCACATTCCCATCAACAACCTATGAGAGTTCCAATTGCTCTGCCTCCTTGTCAGCATTTGGTATTGTCGGTATTTTTTCTTTTTCTTTTGGCCATTCTGTGTAGTGGCATTACGGGAATTTAAAACAATTTTGAGAGAATCTCTGGGTGATGTATGAGGGGATAACAATGAGGCAGGGGGTCCAGATAAATACAGGCTCATGTGATATTACTCCATAATCAGAATCTGCAGAGCTGCACATGCAGGAATGGCTGGTTTGCACTCTCATGCCTTCAGGGGCACTCAACATGAGACCAGGAGAAACAGACCTATGGGGACGTGAACTGCTCCTGAAGGTACAGAACGCATGTCTTCCCTTTACTCAGCCCCAATTCCTCTGCCTTGGGATTTCTCCAATGTTGCTCACTCTCAGTGGCAATAGTAATATACTACTTTAGTGAAAACCTTAAAATTGGGTTTTGTCCGTTTATTGCTCCTCTGGCTCCAAGCACTGCACATGGGAAAGATTTTCAAGTTCACTTCCAAGGTAAACTAAAAGTACTCTTTCCAAAAACTCAGAAGAGGTTCTGAATAGTATCAGAGCAATATACAGGCAGGCACAAAGCAGATGTCCACAGCCTAGGACTGGGAGACAGGTACATTTTACTTTAATGGATGTGGACACGGTGTGATTATGTTAATTTAGCCTTTTATATTCAGAGTAGATGCAAAGATGGATTGGAAGCAGGTGAAAAGAAGCCTCCAGACCATGTCTTCTTTGGGTCCAGGACCCAGCAGTCCAGTCCTCCAGTTTGTGCTGCACAGGGCTACGTATGCAGGACTGCAGCACCAGGAATACAGCTGGAATGGTGGGGGGTGGGGAGCTTCTGTGAATTCAACTTCCTTCCTGAGCCTAAGATTCCTGGAGCCAAAAAGGCTTCCTCTATTGACCACCCCACTTCCTTATTATACCGAGACTACCTCCTGCAGCCCTGCAAATGCTGCTCTCTGCTCTCTGGCTCCCCAAAGTGTAAGACAAGAAGCTCACAGGAGAAATGTGCTGTTTGTTGTTATGTGAACAATGAATGGAAAAACACAAAAATAAGAAAAAAAAAGAAAGTTGCATTACATGGCCAAGCGAGAACAGCAGCTGATTCTGAAACAATCTGTTAAACCCCCTTCTCTTGATTTATTGCTATTGTTCTGCCTTCAAATAAAGACAAAGAGGAATAGTTAACCTAGACTACAGAAGTGGATCAGACTCAGTTCCCATTTCAGAATTAAAATGTACTTTATTCTGCTTGCAAAGGACTTTGAGTCTCAACCTAAAAGCATCAAGGAAGACAAAGTCACTCAAATGAGCTGAAACAAAATCTCACCAAATTCATATGAAATGATTTCTCCCATAGATTATTGTTTATACGTGCTACCCAGCTGTCACTCAGTTCCTATCTGCATTTAATGCCAATCCACTCATCAAATTCTGATATGCACTGGAATTCACAACAATGTTCACTGAAATGCTGGCGCACACTTTCCTGGGATTTTTACATGTTTATTGAGCATCTATTATAGGCTCTGGAAGAATTAGACAAGGTTTCCAGCTTTGAAGAACTTATATAATATTTGGAAGGGGCAGGAGAGGGGAAAGACAATAAATAAATTTTTTAAATGCTCAAGGTAAAATGGCTTATAACAAGCATTCTCTGTGGTGGGTTTGGTGAGAAAGAATGAAGGAAGGAGCTTGGGCTGCCTTGGCTGGGTAGTCAGGGATGTCTCACTAAAGAGAAGAGGCAGCATTCAAGGCCCAGCAGAGCAGGTCCTAGGGCTGAAAAGACCATGGTGTGTCTGAAAAGATGGCCCATGTCACTCCAGTATGAACAACAGAGGCTGGCACTGAATGGGGTTAGACGATGAGTCCACAATAGGACAAGGGCCACCTCATGCACGGTGAGGAGCCTGAAACTCCTCAGAACTGTCTTAGGGCTATGGGTTTCAACCAGTGTTATGGGTTGAATTGTGTCCCCCCCAAAAGATATGGTGAAGTCCTCACCCTCAGTTCCTCAGATTTTGCCCTTATTTGGAAGGGTGGCTGCAGATGTAATGAGTTAAATGAAAATTAAATCATTCGGGAGTAATGTGGATCCCTGATGCAATATGACTGGTGTCTTTATAAGAAGACAACCCGGTGAAGGTAGACATAAGAGGAGAACGCCACGTGAAGACAGAGGACTGGAGGGACGCAGGCCAAGCAACGCCAAGGATGGCTGGCAAACCACCAGATGGTAGGAGGAGGCAGACAAGGATGCCCCTACAGGTTGCTGGCAAGCATGGTCCAGCTGACACCATTATTTTCAGACTTCTGGACTCCCTAACTGTGAGACAATACATTTGTGCTGTTTTAAGCCACCCAGTGTGTTATAGCAGCTCTGGCAGACTAACATAGCAGCATCACTCAAGGTATGCAATTTTCAAGGTCTCCGAGAAATTCACGTCAGTGAACTCTGCCATCAAACCCACTGATGTGAATTTCTCTGAGACCTTGAAAATCATACAGTTGAGAAATCCTGACCATACTCTATATTCCTCAGCATCAATCTTCTAGATTTTAACCCGTGAGAGGCCCATGTCACAATAACATTCAGGAGCCACACACACACGCACACACTGAGGTTTCTAGGCAAGGAGCTAGGGCCCATCCCTCTCCCTCTTAGAGAAAATATGGAAACAAAAGCAACACTCTTAAAGTGATAACCTTCTTTACACGCAAACTTATTAAAAAGCTCATTTGCCAATGCATTAGCATTCTTTGGTTGCAGGCAACAGAAACTAACCCAGCCTAGCCTGCTATCAGATAGCATTTAGAATCAATGGAGGGAGTCAGAATGCCAGCTGCAGTCAGATACCAGAACTGGAATGAACATGCCTCTAGCGTTCCGTATCTTGGCTTCTCAAGGTCCTGGCCAGAGAGTCTCATCATCCTCTTTTGTAAGGGAAGGCAGGGGACTTCGATGTATCAATTTATGGTCCTGCCAAGATTTCAAAGTAAGGGTGCAATTAACAATAAAAGAGAGGGATGGACATAGGACAGCCCAATAGCCACAGGAGATCAGGACACAAACTGTAAGGGACCAGAGGCCATAAGACAGGCTATGCACCTGTGGCTGGTGGCTCTATACCCAACAGTCCTTAATGATGCCTATTCTTAAAGTTAAGAACTCAACTAAGTAAAACATATCCTTAAGATTTTCAGATTTTGATCTACCATCATGACTCCGTAATAGATTTTCAACATCACATCTCTTCTGTTCTTCTGAACAAACTTATGAGCCCTCATTTTTAGGGACTCCCCTTGTTTTCAAAAATGGATCTTTGGATCTCTTTTCAAGTATGGTAACATCATGGAGCTTGTTTACCTGTGAATGCAAAGCCCTTCCTTCCCTGCGTATGCCGAGCAATTCCTGGCAGAGGTGGGGGTGTCTGAACTCACATGCATGTCTAAAGGAGAACCTGTTCAACTGATATGTGAGGATCTGGGGTAGGGTGAGGTGTGGTTCTGGCCTTTGGCTGGTGGTCCTCTCGTTTCTTCCTGCACACAGATCTTCAGCAAACAACTAAAGTCATTTTTCATAACTCCAAGTTGGTGACTCTTTCACATGACACTGGCAACCACTTTTCTGTAAACTTTACAGAAATTATCAAAAGTGATTACTACCTCATTGCAAACGAATGCAGTCATCCTAATGAACTGCAGTGAATTTACAAATAAAACAGATTTATTTTTTTAACCTTCTTATTAGATAAGCTGTGCCTTATTCTGACTTATCAGGGTAAATTTTAAATGTTATATGTCTGATACGTGTTTCTGAAATTCCTTTTATAAATCCAAATTTAGTTGCAATCATGGCAACAGATATTTCAGGTAGTCTTCGAAGCTCTCTCTCATGTTGACCCATTAATATGAAAGTCACATGCTAGTGAAGTCAAGCCATCATGCATTTACTTGTAACTAGTCTTCCCCTTTTATAAATCCAAATTTAGTTGCAATCATGGCAACAGATATTTCAGGTAGTCTTCGAAGCTCTCTCTCATGTTGACCCATGAATATGAAAGTCACATGCTAGTGAAGTCAAGCCATCATGCATTTACTTGTAACTAGTCTTCCCAGAAAAAAAATTACAAAAGCAGCAAATTCCATTAATCTAGTTCTTTACAGGTTAGAATGTCCTTTTGCAAATCTGGTCTCTTCAAGATCCGTCTGCCTCTGTGATCCTTTACGTCCCTCACAGAATCATGCCGTCATCTGTATTCACCTGTTCCCATACTCGTCTTTTTCCTCCATCTTTCATTTTTTTATTTACACTGAGGAAGAGCCAAAGTACTCACTAAACCTCAGCTCTCATCCTTCCTCTTCCCAGGAGGAATCGGGGCTGCTATGTTCTGTCCCGATGGGTCCTCTTCTCCCTGGAACTACCTGTGCTTCCTAAGGTGGATGCTTCAGAACACTTCAGAGCCCTGCATGTCTAACCTGGCTGGGGAAGAAACAGGAGACGCCCACTCAGTCCAGTAGAGTTAACCAGGCTAGTCGACCGTGGCATTGGTCAGTACATAGTCACATAGCACCCTATATGTGTAGTATATATTCATATAGTGTATAAATACTGTGTAGTTTATATTCATATAGTATATACTGTACAGTATATATTTATTTAACATATGAACACTGTGTAGTATATATAGTATATATGAACAGTCACCCTCACCAAGGCATGGGCACCCCACATATGACCACTGGAATTGGCACCATCTCTCTGAAGAATACATAATTTCTTTCCCTCATTGTCCACATCTAATCCACCAGCAAGTCCTGTCAAGTCTATTTCAAAAACATGCTCCAGACGCATCCATTCTCTCCACCTCCATTGGATTGTCCTGGCCTGAGCCACCACTCTGTGTGCCTGGCTCTGAGAAGGACCCCTCCCTCTGTGATCACATGCTTCTATTCTGACCTGACATGGTTCATTCTCCTTGTAGCACTCAAAGGGATTTTTTTTTAATGTGATCACATCACACTGCTCCCCTATGTGTAGTATTCCATTGGCTATGAGAAGTTTTTCATATAGAACTTGAACTCTTCAGAATGGCCCAAGACGTACTGAGTCCGCCTCTGACAAGGCCCCGCATGAGGCAGCCCTCTCTCACGCAGGTCCTCCCTGATGGCCAGCCCACCCCTGCCAAGTTACTGTCTGTCAACTCATTCTGTTTTACTCTTCTGCAACACTTAGCTCTTTCTTTCTGTGTGGTTAATTCGCTCACGTGTATGTTGAGTAGCTTCTATGAGCCAGGCCCTCATGGAGCTCATCTAATGTGTGAGGGAAACATTAAATGGCTGCAGAGGAGGCGATCCATGATGGTAAGTGCAGTGGGTGCATATAATGTAGGGAGAGGAGAGGGAGGCGGCAGTTTCAAACAGCGAGGCCAGGGAAGGCTTCTCTGGGGACGCGGCATCTGATCAGGGACTCGAGGCAGTGGGGCAGCCAGTCATGCAGCTGTCAGGGGCAGATCCCTCTGAGCAGAAGGCATACAAGAGCCAAGACCCTAGGGTGGGAGCAAGTCCTGTGGGCTCAGGGAACAGTGAGGAGGCCAGTGTGGCTGGAGCCAGGTGAGCAGGAGGTAATGGAGAGACCAGGTCTGAGAGACGAGGGTGACCAGTAATGCAGACGCTCTGGGCACCTGAACGGCCTGGGCTTTACTCTAAGTGAGACTTGAGCCACCGCAGGACATTGAATACAGAAGGGGTGTTATCCGATCTTTATTTTACAAAGACACAGCATCACTCTGCCTCCTGAGTGGAGAACAGACCGCACTCTAGGGAGGTCGAGCAGGTGGAGAAGGGCAGAGAGGGGAAGACCAGCTGGGAGACTTTTGCTACAATTCAGGGAACAGAGGACGGTGGCTCAGTCTTGGGTGGGAGTGGTGCGGGGGTGAGGCATGGCCAGATTCTGGTTCTCTCTAAGGTAGAGGGGATAGGACTTGCTGGCTCTTGGGATGTGGGTTCCA
>NW_007727276.1:362261-365006 GCF_000696425.1 Galeopterus variegatus | reverse complement strand
CTCTGAGCAGAAGGCATACAAGAGCCAAGACCCTAGGGTGGGAGCAAGTCCTGTGGGCTCAGGGAACAGTGAGGAGGCCAGTGTGGCTGGAGCCAGGTGAGCAGGAGGTAATGGAGAGACCAGGTCTGAGAGACGAGGGTGACCAGTAATGCAGACGCTCTGGGCACCTGAACGGCCTGGGCTTTACTCTAAGTGAGACTTGAGCCACCGCAGGACATTGAATACAGAAGGGGTGTTATCCGATCTTTATTTTACAAAGACACAGCATCACTCTGCCTCCTGAGTGGAGAACAGACTGCACTCTAGGGAGGTCGAGCAGGTGGAGAAGGGCAGAGAGGGGAAGACCAGCTGGGAGACTTTTGCTACAATTCAGGGAACAGAGGACGGTGGCTCAGTCTTGGGTGGGAGTGGTGCAGGGGTGAGGCATGGCCAGATTCTGGTTCTCTCTAAGGTAGAGGGGATAGGACTTGCTGGCTCTTGGGATGTGGGTTCCAGCAAAGAAAAGAATGCTGCTGGGATTTGGGGCCTGAGTCTTAGAAGTCTGGGATTGCCATTTGCTGAAATAAAGAAGATGAGGAGAGGTGTGGTTTGGGGACATAAGACAAGAGTTTGGTTTTGGATGCAAGAAACTTGATACTCCTCGTTACCATCCCAAAGGACCCCTGAGTAGGCAGGGCTGAGATCAGGGATGGCGGTGTGAGTGTTGGCATCACTGGGGCCAAAAGTCTGTGTCTAATGACCACTTCGGTTATTATCTGTCTCCTGCCACCAGAATTTAACATCTCCATGGGAGAAGGGATTCTGTCCGTCTCTTCACCATCATACCTTAAAGTCTTAATGGCACTTAGCCTAAAGCAGATGCTCAAATATTTGCTGATTCAATGAACAAATTTATACATATTAAAAGCCTTACCTGTGTGCATAGCTAAATATTATTTGACCCAATTTAAATTCCATAAATGTATCCTAAGCAATTAGTCAAGCAAATATCCAAATATTTATACACAGATGCTTACCACCATGTTGTTTGTACCCACCTAAAATATTTTAGAATATTTTGGGGTCTGTAAGGGTTATTACAACTTACCGTTTAATTTAAAAGACACAAGTTACAATTTAATTTCCAGATAAANTTAAAAGCCTTACCTGTGTGCATAGCTAAATATTATTTGACCCAATTTAAATTCCATAAATTTATCCTAAGCAATTAGTCAAGCAAATATCCAAATATTTATACACAGATGCTTACCACCATGTTGTTTGTACCCATCTAAAATATTTTAGAATATTTGGGGGTCTGTAATGGTTATTACAACTTACCGTTTAATTTAAAAGACACAAGTTACAATTTAATTTCCAGATAAACACAAAAATATTATAGTTGATTCTTTTTGATAATAGGACTACCTGCGACTTATAATTCTCTTCCTTTTGCTCATCCATTTCTTGATTATATTGTGTAATAAGAAATGACTGGGTCTTTTATTTTTGTAATGTGAAGGCATCGTTACACAAAGCCTCATTGCTGTTGATGAGTCCCCCCTCTCCCAGCATGTCTGTATTGGTGGAAGTACACCATCTTTTTAAATCTTAGCCTCCAAGCCACTTTCAAACTTGCCAGCAATACCAGCTCGGTCCACGCAATGGACGGACATGCTGTTGACGCCAACTGGATGCCCATCCCTGGGCCAGGAGCAGCAGGGACAGTGAAGAAAGGAGGGCCCCTGGCTTCAAGGAAGCCAGATAGATGTTGAGGACACCACGCAGAGGGAGGAAGTTGAGTCAGGACTTGTCTGCTGCAAGCCAGAAAGACTTCCAAGGATACCTCAGAGGGGCAGGCCTTGAAAGAAAGGAAGGAGTTGGACAGATGGGGGCAGAGAGAGCCTGGCAGGTGGCAGGAACTCTTGGAAAACACAAGAACTGCAAACAGGTAGGGCTGTTTGGGGAACTCAGCAGTCCCGAGCCTTATTTAGAGGGGGCAGGAGACAGCTCCTCGTCCTCTTCTGTGGAGACACGCACGGAGCCCTCTGCGTGGGGCGGGTGGCAGGGCCAGCGCCGGCACGAGCCCAGCTCTCTAATTGATTCTGCCTGTGCTGCAAACGCAGCCAACTCGCCAACTACAGCAGAGCTCGCTGAAGCTTGCCTGCGTCTCCAGTTATTTCTTCTTTCCACACACTTGTTGATAGTGACACCGAGCAGAGGGGGACCACCCACAAAAACCTTGAACTTCAGACAACAGGAACTTCTAAACAACAGCAGTCACTGAGCTGCTTCAACTCGAGTTTGAAATTCCAGATTATGGGGCTGACATTTTTTAAAGGGTCCCAATTCAAGCCCCTTCTGGGGTGTGAGTAAAGAAGTTGCCTCCTCTAGTGGTCAAACCACAACATCATCACAAATGATGTGGAAACAAATCGAACACTGGTTTAAAAACTAATAGTAAAGAAAGGGCACCCTAAAATTCAGTCCACATACCTTGAAAATATCATAATTCAGGACTTTTTTCTTCTTCTTCTTCTTACTATTTAAATACTCTTTTGAGTCCAGATCCAGGGTTGGCTTCACGGGCATGTGACCTGTGTAAGCGCACACGTCCCATGCTCAGAAAGGCCCTGCACTTGGTTTCATGCCCTGCTACTGCCATCTTGACGTTCTGAATAATTTTTGAACACAGGGCCCTGAATTTTCATTTTCATTTTGAAAATTATGTTTCCAGTCCTGGTGGCAGCCATGGCTTGGGGCAGA
>NW_007727276.1:358158-361379 GCF_000696425.1 Galeopterus variegatus | reverse complement strand
TTTCATTTTCATTTTGAAAATTATGTTTCCAGTCCTGGTGGCAGCCATGGCTTGGGGCAGAAACAAGGACAGGAACCAGGCACTATAGTAAACTGTCTTCATTTATGGACTTTTTGTCTCTACATACACGTCTACTGGTGTTCATCAATGCCTGGTTTTATTTCTCAGTGTCCTGAAAGGCTAAAATAAGAAAACAGCATTTTTTCTTTAACGGGCAACTGGGCACGGAGTCCCTCACAACTATTAGTTTGATGTGCTAGCTATTAAAATTGGACAGTGTCAAACATCAGAGAAAAATGAACATATTAAAATTGGACAGTGTCAAACATCAGAGAAAAATGAACATATTTAGAAGGCACCTCATAACTATAGAAATATTTAATATCTTAACTCCAAAAAAGAGTCAGACATTTAAATCAGACTCTCAAGGTTTTGACCGGCAACAGTAATGAGAGACGTGAGGTGCCTGCTCACAAAGCTTCTACATTCAAACAAATCCAAGCAGAATTGCTAGAGCTTCTTACAAGGTGACTGGAGTATAAGATCTGGACCTATGCTACATTCCTATGGCATCTGATAGTATGTTGGTGGACAGAGTGCAACCAAATTCCCTAGATCAAGCTTGTTAGAAATATCCGAGGGCCCAGGCTGAGAGGTTCTGATCTAGTAGGCTTTGGGTAGGCCCAGGAATCCATACTTTTCAAAATGTTGTCCATGAGATTCTTAGGCCAAGCCAAGTTTTGCTTATCCACCACCTCCATGANGACATGTCTAAAAAGAAAACGCAGCAAGTATGTGGTGTTGGTTAGCCACTCTGCATCACAAGATTCCATGAGCAAGACTTGGGGCACACGATCCAGATGTCACAGAAAAATCAAAATAAAAGCACTCAATTATCAGTGCAAATGACTCAAAATGCCGAGCCCGTGGCACACTCAGGAGAGTGCGGCGCTGGGAGTGCAGCAGCGCTCCCGCTGCGGGTTCGGATCCTATATAGGGATGGCAGCTGCGCTCACTGGCTGAGCGCGGTGCGGCCGGTCTCAAAAAAAAAGTGAAGAACTCTTTGGGCAGGGAGATGGAACACAGATTCAGGGATGGCTGCGGATGCTGGGTCCAGCCACACGTGGTGAACTGCTCCTGCAGAGACCCACAGCTTCCACACGCAGCTCAGTAGATGCACACACAGGAAGCCATTGCAGAGGAGGCTCATCACAACTGGTGAGGAAGAAAGCTACAAACGCTTACAGCCGCAGTCTCGACTTATCAATCAGCTCCCTCCCTCGGTGCTTCAGAGCAGTCTGCAGATCCCAGAAGAGGTCCTTGAGGAAAAGCCAGGCACTGGGCTTCTGACTCCCCCAGCGGAATGATAATGAGGAATCAGCTGCGGCCAGGGCACACGGATTTGTGCTGGATGTTCCCCTTCCAGACCCAGCTGGCTGTTAAATGAGGTCAATCCTGCTCCAGCCAGCAAGAGTTTTTGGCAAATACCCAAGAGAGCTGTCAGACTTAAGGCAAATCTTTTAAGTCTTACCAGTAGAAGGAAAAATCCCTTCTCCTTGTAAGAGTAAAAAGAGGCAGCTACACAAGCGGAAATACCCTCTGCTTTGAGCAGCGGGCATTTTAACAGGGAAGAGATTGCTCCTGAATTAGCAAGGTGACCAAACAAAGAGCGAGGGAAGCTCAGAGGGCTCAGGCAAAGGGGAGCAGAGCTGTAGGAGCTTCTTTCCATTATTTTGCAGGCCTTCTACCCAATCCATTTTACCTTGCTCCCCAGGGAGGTGCCGGGTTGCATCACGCACTGCTTGAAGCTTCAGAACTGGCAAGGTTCTGGCAAGATAGTAGTAGCTCCTTCCTGGAGAATGCCTTCAGCTCCAATCTACAATCCCAAAGTGTTTTGGGCAACTAACTGACTGAATGCTCCGAGGCTGTGCACACCTATGCCAGCCAGCTCGGGCAGTCGGGCCCTTGGCAGAGCACAGGGCCTGTGGCTGGCATCTGTATGGCTGTCCCCGGGCTCATTGATCACAGCTGAGGCACAGTCCCTGGCAGCCACACCCCTCCCACACCAAGGCCCTGCTGCTAGTTAATGCTCAGATGGCCTGGCACCCAGACCCAGACCTAAGGAGAAGCACAGAACGAAGTCATGTGGCATTAAAACTTTTAGTGATTTCTCATAGCTCCTTTTAACCACGTTTGGCAAAAACAGGTTTAATCCTGCAGAAATAATTAAAGTTAGAAGGCAAGACAGAAGCCAGCCTTCCTGCATTGATAGGGTAATCTGCATATGAAAGCCCACTGTTAGGGCTGCCAAGGTTTTTGATTTTTGTTTCTTTAGTCACTTTATTTACTTAGCACCGGAAAGGAAAACAGAAGCTCATCTACACTCACGTATAGCTCCCTTTTAAAGGAATCCACAATACGATCAAATGGGAGCACTTGGGTTACTTTGTTACACTTGAGGTCACTTCCCAGTAAAAGGACTGGCCATAGTGACATCTAATAGAAATGCTGAACTATCATGCTGCACTCACATGAAATTGCCAACATTTGACCATTTTTTGATTTGCAAAAATAGTAATTTAATATGATTCCTCCTAATAGCTTTTTATTCTGAGCAAGTCACCCTGGATTCATTCATCCAGTATAAAATATGAGATCCAAGGGCTTGACTTCCTCTCCCACAGAGTCCGTGATGAACAAAACAAGGGGAGATAAGACGAAGCTCTGGGAAGTCAAGAGTGGAGACCCGAGCATGAGCAGATGGCATGATTGTACTCCTGGTATCTTTATCCAATTCACAGTGTTCTAGTCAGTTATAAATATAACAGCCAGGGCGCTGCACCTGCAAGCAGCTCAATAGGGTGGGATTTTAAAATGCATGGGGGGACCTCTTACCCACTGCATTTCTTTCACATCTTCCTATCAGTGACACCTGCCATAGAAATAACAGGGATTTTAGTGAAAGACTGGAGTTTCTCAGACATTAGATGCAAGCCGCTAAAATCAGAGCCTCACAACCATAGTCACAAACAGTATTCTTTTAACCAGTCTCTGGCATGGTCTGTAGAATGGATTAGGGATGCTACGTAATTTAGTCACATTTTACTCAGGGATTGTTATTTACTGATGGCTAAGGACATATGTGTGAATCGAAGTGCTAACCTGTTTCTGTGCCACGTTCTAAAATCCTTACCATTAGCTAAATATTTGTGAAATCATGA
>NW_007727276.1:355798-357503 GCF_000696425.1 Galeopterus variegatus | reverse complement strand
ACCTGTTTCTGTGCCACGTTCTAAAATCCTTACCATTAGCTAAATATTTGTGAAATCATGAACTGCACATGCTAACTTAGTGGTTTGGGGCTTCCATTAAAAATGCTGAAAGGTAGATGACTTGGAGGTAATGTAGCACATGCGAACTCTATGCAAAGGGACTGCTGTCTCTGAAAGAGATGCCCTGGGAAGTGGCTTGTTCTGAAAACTGTACTTAAGCATTTACATAGTCTGTCTTTCCGTATGTTAACCATGTGTGGTGGAAACACCTCTTAAGAAAGCATTAAATAATCATTATTATTTAAGTAAATAATTAGTCACTTACATTTGTTAAGATGCTGGGCACTGGGAAAAATGCTCTAAAGCTGTTGTCCCATGGAATCTGCCCAGAGCCCCTGTGCGATGGGTACATGAAGGCAGGTAGTGTCGATCTTCATTCTATGGACAGGAAAGGGCAGGGGCACACCCATGCCCCACAGTTGTCACCGTGGCCAGGACTCAAAGCTACATTAACCTAAATCTTAACCATTAGGCATTTCCACGTCTAAAATTACTCATCTCCTCCCTCCAAAATGGAGACTATTGATGAGAATTTAAATTCACCTCAAGGACTCAAAATGGTCATGCTTAATGGTAACTCCAAAGGGATATGCGTATGTTGCTGTAACTTACATCAAAAACCTAGACAACCCAGGCTACAAGACTTTGAATTCTCTTGGCTATTTTATCTAAAAAGTGTTCTTGGTCTTTCCCCCAAACATCAGGCTATCAGCTCCCATCTTTCAGCTGTCAGTTTGACTGCCACTAGCTCTTCCTTTATGTTTGCGACCATTCAAATTACGACAGGATGAGAAACCTAATATTCCTTTATCATTCACTCACCTGTGTAGGCAGTAACACCAGAGGACCTTCGATGGGCTAGGGACACTTCTAAGAGACTTACAGCAGTGATCAGATGCAGAGCACACGTGTCCATGGAGCAGACTTTCAGGTTGGGGTAAAGGTGATGAGTGAGAGAGAAATGTGCAAGTAGATTAAAAAAAAGAAAGAAATATCTGTCACAAGTGCTCACAATCATCAGGGCAGGGGGACAAGGAGAAGGAGGGAAGGTGATCTTGGAGCTGAGACCTGACAAAAAGAAGGAGCACTTCTTCCAGGAGGAAGAGTTGGTGCTGAGGTCCTCAGGAGATGGGAATGGGCACAGATGTAGCATGGGACGGAAAAGAAACTGACGAGAGGCCCTGAGTGCCCAAAGTGGAAAGAGACTGAGGACTGGCTAGCAGGATGAGATTCCACAAGTCCTCACGCTCTCTGGAAAGGAGGTTAAATTTTATTCTAGCTGGAATAGGAAACCCTGGGAGGGCATTGATCAGGAGACTGACTTGACAGCACTGCTCCTTCCTTCCTTCATTATGGACAGCCTGGCCCTAGCTGGGTGCCCTGGAGACAGTGGGAATCATGACATCGTCCACGAGACCCTGGCCAGTGGGGAGAGCAGTGAGAAACCAGATCACTGTGCGGCCTCATGGGAAGACCACAGGGGGCACTGAACCCCCTCTTAGGTGGAAAGGGAAGGCTTTCTAAAGGGAATGTAATTTTATCTGAGATATGATGAAGAAAAGGAGTGAACTGGGCAAAAGGGGTGTGGGAAACAGGAGGGACAGAAGTAGTGTGTTCCAGACAGGGGAAAAGAACATATGCACCC
>NW_007727276.1:344152-355284 GCF_000696425.1 Galeopterus variegatus | reverse complement strand
CCCCCTCTTAGGTGGAAAGGGAAGGCTTTCTAAAGGGAATGTAATTTTATCTGAGATATTATGAAGAAAAGGAGTGAACTGGGCAAAAGGGGTGTGGGAAACAGGAGGGACAGAAGTAGTGTGTTCCAGACAGGGGAAAAGAACATATGCACCCACCTGGTTTTAAAAGGGTGCATGGTGAAGTCAGAGATAAAGGAATTGCGATATGGCTGGATCAGGAAAGAGGGAGAGAGCAAGCCTTGGTGGAGAGCAGGGGCAGGGGGGGGATATCATAATGGCAAAAGACGAGAATGCACAGATGGACAGAAGGCATGTAGTGGACAGGAGGGCCTGATGAGGAGGGGCCTAATAACTCAGTCATCCACACTGGGTCACTTCCAAAAGTGAAAAGTCGCACTGCCACTAACTGGACCTTGATGACATGCATATATGCTGGGCACACAGGGACACATACCCCTAGTTACTAATAGGGACTTTGCTGTTATCCTGAGAGCAAAGGGGAGGTGCTGAAGGAATGTAAGCAGAGAAGCCAGGCTGCACCAGGCCTCTCGGCCTCCAGCACAGAATCACACATGCTGTAGGTCAGGACTGCAGGCACGGAGGCCACTGGAGCAGAGATGTGGAGAGAGACAGGAGACCACTGAGGAGGAAGTATCAGTGGGACTTGGAGATTATGGAAGGGACCCAGGATGGCACCATTCCTGGGATGAGGAGTGCTAAAAGAGAAAGCCATCTGGACAGTTCTTCTCGCCCCTCCCTTCCCACCCAATAGCTTTTCCTTCATAGTTAATAGCCAAATTGGTTAAATTGTCTACCAAGTAAGAGTAAACAGGCTCTGAGTGAGAGTTCAAGGGACCCCACAGAGAGTAAACAGCTTTGTTCCCTGCTGTGCTGCAAGCAGTGAGTGGATGAGTGAGCTCTGGGTAGGTGAGGTGTGGACTTTTATGATAAGGTGTGTGAGTGTATCTGGGAGCACAGCTACTCCCTGGGGCCTCAGGGTTTGATCAGTTTCATCAGAGCTACCCAAAAGCTCCACAGAACTTGAGACGTCAAGACAGGGCACAAGGGAAGGAGCCCTGGGAAGAGGGCAATCTGAGTGTGTGACAGGAGGCTGAGGTAAAGCATGGGCAGGGCACCGAGGCTACTGGGACCCAAGCAGCTGTCACAGGGCAAATCAAGGCATGGTCACCAAAAGCATGGGGACCCGAGGACAGGTTGACAAAGGGCAGGCTCCAGTGTCTCCTGGCTAGGAACTGGGGGAAAATGGCTGGGGCACAACTACCAGGTCACTGTCAGGCAACAATGGACAGCTTTGTGCTTGATTTGGCTTCTCCTTAGCTGAGTGGTAGAACCGAGGAGAACCAAACACCAGCCCACATACACACACACAGAGCTTTAGCACACCTGGACAGGTACAGAGAAGACCTAGACAAAGAACTCAATCGATTCCCACATGGGTAGAAATAAATGAGCAAACTTTTGTGTTATTCTTCACTTTGCACTTCGTACAAACAAGCAGTTGTGCCTTTCCACTACAGTGGGCACCACAGCTCCAGAAAGATACCTTGTCACATAAACACCCCCATCCCATCACACTCAATGATACTCTTTCAAAACATAAATCTGAATTAGGCTTTACTCTACAGGGTAAGACTTCAGAGGAATGAAGTAGTGTTGACCCATGTCAGGAAGGAGACTCGACCTGCTCAGATAGTGAAGGCAACAGCAGGTCAGTATTTGGAATCTTAAGACGGGCCTCAGATATGTGGTTCTTCACTTGCCAATTGTGTGTACCTGCACACTCATTCATGCTCTCTCAGCATCTCCACCTACCCATCCATCTGCCTGCTCAGCTCACCAAATACATCTGGGCTTGGGACTCCAGATGTCTAAGTTGGGAATAATAATGTTAATAACCATGAGAATCAAATGAGAAGTGTTTTCTAAATTGTGAGATGTTATATATACTATTTATGTTATTATTTCATATATCTATCTCTATTTACAACATACAGTCATGCACTGCATAACTACATTTCAGAAAACAACAGACTGCATATTCAATGGGGGCCCATAAGGTTATAATGGGGCTGAAAAATTCCTAGTGATGCTGTAGCCATTATAATATTGTAGCACAACACATTATTCACATAGAAGCAACAGGCTATATCATACAGCCTAGGTGTGTAGTCAGCTATGCCATCAAGGTTTACGTAAATACACCCTATGACATCTGCACAATGAGGAAATTGCCTAATGACGCATTTCAAAGAACGTATCCCTATCATTAAGCGATGCATGACTGCATATCCATGTCTTCTTGCCTTCCAGTTAAATGTAGATGAAGAGAGAAATCAGAAACCAGTTAACTGCCAAGCTTATTCAAAGTAAAAATTCAGTCTAAGGTAGAGATCTAGCCTAAACCCTCCTTTGCCAAAAGGGTTAAAATGAGAAGAGTGAAGGAATAGTACCCATAATACTCATGCTGTCAACCACTGATTTCCATGTGCACCTTTCAAAAAGATTTTAACCTGATGCTAATGTAAGTTCTTTATTTAATAATAGACTTCTCCTTCTAGTCTTGTCCACAGTCTAAACCAGGGATTGGCAAGCCACAGCCCACCTCATGCTGTCAACCACTGATTTCCATGTGCACCTTTCAAAAAGA
Organism: Galeopterus variegatus; assembly: GCF_000696425.1. Taxonomy (NCBI): domain Eukaryota; kingdom Metazoa; phylum Chordata; class Mammalia; order Dermoptera; family Cynocephalidae; genus Galeopterus; species Galeopterus variegatus. The sequence continues at coordinate 352,616 of NW_007727276.1, read as the reverse complement.
TTTTAACCTGATGCTAACGTAAGTTCTTTCTTTAATAATAGACTTCTCCTTCTAGTCTTGTCCACAGTCTAAACCAGGGATTGGCAAGCCACAGCCCAGGGGCCACATTTTACCTGCTGCCTATTTTTGTAAATAAAGTTTTACTGGAACACAGCCATGCCCACTCATTTACGTATTGTCTATGGCTGCTTTCATGCTCCAATTGTAAAGCTGAGTAGTTACAGCAGAAACCACATGGCCTACAAAGCTTAAAATATTTACTACCTAGCCCTTAACAAAAACAGTTTGCTGACACCTGATCTAAACTTATACAAGGAATCACAATTAACACCACCATACATGAGTGGAGATTAACAAAAAAATTTTGTACTATATTGATGGTGTTAACCCAAACTATATATTGGCATATACTGGCTGGCCTCGATAGTTCACCAGTAGCAGCTTAACTATTTCCAAACAAATAAATTTTATCAAATGAATATAAATATATAATACAATAAAAAGAGGGAAATAATTGAGCGAATTTCTGGGATACATCTCTCATAGAAATAGTCCCTAGATCACCATTTTGGAAACTTTTATCAACCTACCACACAGTAATTAGAAAATAGTTTTCATTACACGTCATTTGAATCACTATACGATAGCAACATTCTAAATCATTTAAGCCACCAAGGTGATGTGAATTTAAGTTGTGGCTGTATTTCCTGACCTTGATAAGCAGAAATCAGCCCATTTCCAAAGGGGAAAATCTATCTGGAAATTGCCAGAAAGAACGTCCTCATAATCATACAAAAACAATTGGGTTAGCATTTACAGACCTACAGAAATAGTTTCTTCTAAATAGTTGTATTAATTTCAATAATAGGAAACTAATTACTAAAAATATTTTATTAATGATTACAACAGTATTTGAGGCTCAGAGTAAAGACGTTCTAACAATGCACAGCACATCAGGTCTACCTCCTGAGACCCTTCTTTCCCTCCCTCCTTTTCTTCTCTTCCTTCCTTCCCTCCCTCCCTCTATTCTTCCCTTTTCTTGTTTTGTTATTTCTGTCCTTAAGCAAGCAAAACAGAAACCGTGTAGCATACTATCCTGAAATTTGCTTTTGTAAAAACCTAAGTATACACCATTGTTACTCTTTTGTGGCAATATATATAAACCTACTTTATTTTGTTTATAACTGTATTATGTTAAATTATATTTTGTTTAGAGCTCTATTATGCTAATTTATTTGCATTTAGGTTGTTCCCAGTTTTTCTCTAAGTTATTTTTAATGTAGTCATGACATTTAAGAAGCAATGCAATTCTTACCTTTCATTACTTTTGAATTGAATAAAAGCGGGTTAGAGATTGTTCTCTGCAAATTTTGTCTGCCTTGGCATTTAGGCAGGCAACATTTCCGACATGCAGAAGAACTACTTTCTGCTTACAGTTCATAACACACCCCTAGCCCCCATATTAGTGGCAAACTGTACACTATGCCCATAAGGCCATGGGACGCAGGAAATTTTAGAATCCAGGGAGCCTCCTTTGACAAAGCTCAGTCTGGAAAAAACAGTACTGGGGAAAATCCACCAATTCTGATGTGTACTTTTGTTAGTTCATGGAACTTCGGTGTCTCCTAATCCCACAGGAAAAGATCAAAACTGCCAAGGAAGATGAGAGTCACATGGGTTTCTAAGATTGGTTGATTTTGCAACAAATATTTGCAAATGAATCTTAAACAGAGCCATGAAATTCAGTGGATTTCAGGACATCTTCATTATAAAACCAGAGAAAAACCATATCACTCTCTTTCCTCCCTCCTTCCCTCTCTGCTTCCCCCAGAGAGACCACAGGAGGTTCATTTTAAGGTCTGATGAGTGGTTCAGAAGGCCTGAAGTAGATTAGAATGAGAGTTTACTCATTTGAATTCTATATTTGAATTCCAGGCTCACCCAATTTGTCATGGTTTCTTTCTCCTTAAAGAAAAAAAAAAGTCAGTGATTTGGTACATAAAACAGCAAAGCGAAATTCTCTCCAGGCAGTAAACAATACTGTTAAAAGACAAAAACAAAAACTAAACAGAATCTCAAGACCACTTGTTCAGGAATGATGTGCAATGGGCTATTTCAAGCAAAATCACAGGAAATCTATAAGCCAGGACAACTCAATTTGACCAAGGCCAGCATTTTTACCCTAACCTTTTCTTCTGTTTTAAGACTTACTGAGATCCTCTCCCTTCTCAAAATTTTTAAATGAATTTTATCAAATGCTATTTTAGTTAAAATTATCTAGTTCTGATTTCTCAGGGGGTCACCTGAGTATTGTAAAACCAGAGTTGGCTGTCACTGACAAAAGGTACGTGACATAATAGTAATCCCAGACGTCACCTTCTAGAAGCCCCTTCATGCCCTTTCATTAATTGGAAGTAGCATTACAGTGGCCACCAGGGAAACAGTCATAAGATGAAAGGTATGGGTAGAAAAGAATCTCGGGTATTTGGCTGTCATAGAACCTGTCAAGATACACATGAATATTTTGATTAAAGAATGAAACATCCTGAAGGATTTGGCACATTCTAGTCAGAATCATTTAACTCAAAGGACAGAAGGCTAGCATCCGTGATCACATTGCCAGTTCTACAGAGGTTTTTACAGAAGGTCATAATCTTCCAACTCCATCACACAAAGCATGTGAGAAAATAGCCTGAAAGCTGCCATTCAGGGAATGTGGCCAATAATAGAGAGACTAGGAAGGACTGCCAACCCTGGAATCACATAATTTCACCCATAATCTAATTCAAATTGTCCTGATTATATTAAAATGTAATGAGTTTCATGCTTTTGTTTTCAATGTTTTGCAGATCTTCTATTAAAATGAAAAAAAAATTTCTTTCAAACAGAATCCTCTCCCAGGTGGCTCATGTATTCATTCATTCATTCATTCATTCACACTTCCATAGAACATCTACCTCATAGGCATTGACCTGGTTGCCCAGAGTATTTTCCTTCTGGAAAACTAGGCAGATCTGTCCAACACAGGCCTGCCTCGTGGCCACAGGTGTAGACACCCGGACCAAACTGCCAACTGGGCTGATCCATGCCTTGAGATGCAATCATGAATCCACAATGGTCACATGACCTAGCAAAACCAATCAGAGTGCACACAGGGGAGGCAGTGGGGGAGAGGGGGGATGACTCATGATATCAGATGAAAGGCCTTGGGAACAGTGTTTTCCACCCCAGGAATTAGTTGGATGAGCTGACCTAAGTTTCCATTTTGCTTGTAATGATTTTGCTAATCTGTTACATGCCACTAAGTGAGTCCTGAAATGACCTAGCACTGAATTAATGATAAAAATGAAAATTGGTTCAAATTAGCCAACAGAGCTCACCTTTATTTTTAAAGTATCTTAAGATACCAATGAAAAATAAATGCTCTGTCTTCTGAGATATTCTCCAAATAAAAAGACCCATGAGATAAGAACATTGAAACTTCTTACCATTACATAGTGAACTACAATCAGTACTTTTTTACTTTAACTAAACCATCCTAACACACAGTACACATTGTACACACTAATTTAATAAATAAAGCTTCTCAAAGAGTTCCTTACATACCTCAGGTTACTTTTTAATCACATTTTTTATTTTGAGATAGAGATCCACATGTAGTTGTAAGAAATAATAGAGATGCCACATATCCTTTACCCAGTATTCTCCAGTGACATGGTGCAAACTATAGTACAGCATCACTAAGGATATTGACACTGATACGTCAATACACAGAACAGTTTCACCACCACAAGTATCCCTCATGTCATCCTTTTATAACCACATGACCTCTCGCCACCCCCACCCCTACCCCCTGACTACCACTGATAGTTTATACTCTATAATTTTTTCATTTCAAAAAGTAGTATAAATGGAATCACACTGTACGTGTTCTTTGGGGACTGACTTTTGTTTTCTTCACTCAGTACAACTCCCCAAAGACTCAAAGATTCACTCGAGTTATTACACATATCAATAGTTTGTGGTTGTTTTTTAATTGCTAAGTAATATTCTGTGATGTGGATGTAACAGTCTGTTTACCTTCCACCTGCTGAAGGATATCTGGGCTGTTTCTAGTTTTGTGCTATTATGAATAAAGCTGTTATGAACATTCATGTACAGGTTTTTGTGTGAACGTAAGTTTTAATTGCCCTGAGATAAATGCCCAAGAATGCAATTGCTGAGTCACATGGCAGTTACATGTTTAATTTTATTAAAAACTGCCAAACTGTTTTCCGGAGTGGCTGTATCATTTCACATCCCACAGGCAATGTATGAGTGATCCTGTTTCTCCACATCATCACAAGCACTCAGTGTTTCTCATTCTTTTTATTTTTTATGCTAACCACTCTAATAGGTATGTAGTGATATCTCGTTGAATTTTTAAACTGTGTTTCCTTATTGGTTGAGGATATTGAACATCTTTTCATGTTCTTATGAGGGTACTTCAAAAAGTTCAAGGAAAGATTTGTGTTGCCTTTCAATTCTATTTTTCCACAAACTTTTTGAAGTACCCTAGTATTTGCCATCTGTATATCCTCCTTGGTAAAATGTCTCTTAGTCTCTTCATAGCTTTTGCCCATTTTCTAGTTGGATTGTTTGTTTTTACTGTTGAGTTTTGAGAATTATTTATATATTCCCTATATACTTGTTCTTTATCGGATACGTGGTTTGCAAATATCTTCGAGCCTGTGGTTTGTCTTTTTCATCCTTTCAGCAGTCTTTCACATAGCAAAAGTTGTATGTTTGTTCATTTTGATGAGATCCATTTTATCTAATTTTCTTTTTATGAATTGTATTTTTGGTATCAAGCCTAAAAACTCTTTGTCTAGCTCTAGACTCCAAACATTTTATTCTGTTTTTTTTCAGTGTCATAGTTATACATTTTTCATGTAAGTCTGATCCATTTGAGTTAAATTTTAAGTTGTAAGGTTTAGGTCAAGGTTAATTTTTTTGTGAGTTGTTTTTTGTTTATTTTCATCCATGAATGTTCAGTGTTCTAGTGCCATTTGTTGAAAAGGCTATCCTTCCTCCATTGAATTGTTTTTGCAACTTTGTCAAAATGTCAAAATGTCAAATGCTGGGTGTATTTGTGTGGGTGCATGTCTGTGTTCCCTGTTCTTTTCCGTTGACCTGTTATGTCTTTTCCTTTTCCAGTGCCATACTTTCTTAATTACTGTTACTATATAGTAGGCCTTAATATTGTATAGATTGATTCTTCCTACTCTATTCTTCTTTTTCAAGATCTTTTTACTATTCTTTTTTTTTTTTTTTTTCCTTTTTTTGTCTTTTTTTTTTCGTGACCGGCAACGTATCAAATATTGTATAGATTGATTCTTCCTACTCTATTCTTCTTTTTCAAGATCTTTTTACTATTCTAGGGCATGTGCCCTCCTATGTAAATTTTACAACACTCTTGTCCATGTCTACAGAAATGTTGCTAGGATTTCAGTGGGAATTGCATAAACCCAACAGACCAATTTGAAAAGAATTGACATCTTTACTTCCCATCCACGAACATAGTAAGTCCATTTATTTAGGTCCCTCTTGATTTGATTAGCATTTTGTCATTTTCGGCACACAGAGCCTATACATGTTTTATTAGGTTTGGTCTGTATGTGGGATCCGAACCCTCGGCAGGAGCACCACTGCGCTCCCAAGCGGCGCACTGCAGCAGTGCGCCACCGGGCCGGCCCCCGATCTTTTTACTATTCTAGGGCATGTGCCCTCCTACGTAAATTTTACAATACTCTTGTCCATGTCTACAGAAATGTTGCTAGGATTTCAGTGGGAATTGCATAAACCCAACAGACCAATTTGAAGAGAATTGACATCTTTACTTCCCATCCACGAACATAGTAAGTCCATTTATTTAGGTCCCTCTTGATTTAATTAGCATTTTGTCATTTTCGGCACACAGAGCCTATACATGTTTTATTAGGTTTATTTCTTTAGAGCAACCATAAATGGTATTGTGTTTTAAATTTCAGTTTCCATAGGTTTATTGTTAGTATATAGAAATGTGACTGGTTTCTGTGTGTTGATCTTTTATATGTGACCTTGCTGAACCCATTTATTAATTCTCAGAGGTATTTTTGTTTTGTTTCATTTGAGGGTTTTCTTTTGGTAGGTTTTTGGGGGATTTTCTATATACATAACCCATGTCTTCTGAAAATAGGGACAGTTTTGTTTCTTCCTTTCTGACCGGTATGCCTTTTATCTCTTTTCCTAGCCTGACTAAAACTTATGACACTATGTTGAATGAGTGTGAATGCACACATCCTTACCTGTGCCTGATCTTAAGAGGAAAAGCTTTCAGTCTTTCACCATTAATTTTGATGTTAGCTGTAGGTTTTTGTAAATAGTCTTTACCAGTTTGACTAAGTTATCTTCTATTTCTAATTTGCCAAAAGTATTTTTAATGTATTATAAATGAGTGTTCAACTTTTATCAAATGCTTTTTCTGAATCAAGTGATATGATCACATGATTTTTAATTGTTAGCCTGTTGATATGATGGATTACATTGATTGATCTGACACTGGTGTTGAACTAGCCTTGCATATCTGGAATAAATCCTACTTGGTGGTGGTATACTATTCTTTACCTGCATTGTTGTATTTGATGTGCTAACATTTTGTTGAGAATTCTTGCATGTAAGTTCATGAGGAATATTGGTCAGTAGTTTTCTTTTACTGTAATGGCTTTGGTTTATCAGGAAAATACTAAGCCTCAAAATGATTTGGGGGAATATTCTCCTCTTTTATTTTTCTGGAAGAGATTGTATAAAATTGGTATTAATTCTTCTTTAAATGTTGGGTAGAATTCTCCAGTGAAAGAATTGGGGCCCAGAAATTTCTTTTTGGGGAGCTTTTAAATTATGAATTCAATTTCTTTAATGGCTATAAGACTATTCCAGTTATCTTTTTCATTCATCTTGGTTGGATTTCGGTTGTCTGTGGTTTTTGAGGATTTGATCCATTTCTTCAAAGTTGTTAAATTCATGAGTGTAAAGTTTTTTATAATATTTCCTTATTATCCTTTTAAAGACCACAGGGTCAGTACTGATATTCGTGGTTTCATTCCTGATAATGGTGATTTGTCTTCTCTCTTTTTGTTTTTGTCAGTCTTGCTAGAAATTTATAAGTTTTATTGATTTTATTTTTTTTAAGAACCAGCTTTTGGTGTCATTGATTTTTCTTTACTCTTCTCCTGTCTCAATTTAATTGGCTTCTGCTTTGTTATTTTCTTCCTTCTGCTTGATTTGCTTTTATTTTGCTCTCCTTTTTCTAAATTTGTGAGATAGAAATTTTGATTATTAATTTGAGAACTTGCCTCTTTTTAATGTAAGAATTTGGTGCTTTAAATTTCTCTCCCAAAACTGCTATAGCTTTGTTCCACATATTTTGTTATGCTGTCTTTTTGTTTTCATTCATTTTTATATTTTTTTAATTTCCTTTAAAACTTCCTCTTTGACCCATGGATTACTTAAGAGTGTACTGTTTAATTTCCAAGTATTTGGAGACTCTTCTGATGTCTTTCTGTTGTTTATTTCTAGTTTGATTCCATTATTATAAAAAAAAAAAGATACTCTGTATGATTTCAAGTCTCTACAATTTTTGAGATTTGTATCATGACCCGGGATATGTTTTATCTCGGTTAACGTTCCACTGGTGCTTGAAAACAATGCACGTTCTGCTGTTGTTGAACAGAGTGTTCTATCAGTGTCATTTAGATCTTGCTGGCTGATGATGTTGCTCAGTTCTTCTATATCCTTGTTGACTTTTTGTCTAGTAGTCTATCAGTTGTGACTGTGGAGTGTACAGGTCCCTGGCTGTCATTGTAAACTTGTCTGTTTCTACCCTGAGCTCTATTAGTTTTTGCTTCATGTATTTTGAAGCTCTGTATTTTGGTCCAAACACATTTAGAATTGTTATCTTTCTAGGGAATTGATTCTTTTACCATTATGCAATGTCTCTCTTTGTCTCTAGTAATTTTCTTTGTTCTCAAGAAAACTTTATTTGATACTAATACCCACTCCTGATTTTTTTAAAAAATTAATGTTTACATGGCATATTTTTTCTCATCCCTCTATTTTCAACATACCTATGCAATTATATTTCAAGTAAAGTTCTTGTAGTCAGCATATGATTGAATCATGTTTGTGGAGTTTTTTTAATCCACTCAACCAATCTCTGCCTTTCCACTGGTGATATTTAGACCATTTACATTTAAGGTAATTAATGATATATTAGGGCCTAAGTCTGCCAATTTACTATTTTGTTCCCTGTTCATCCTGTTTCTCATTCCTCTATTTCTCTTTTCCTACCTTCCTATGAGTTACTTTTTTTTTTTTCCTTTTTGTCTTTTTTCGTGACCGGCAACGGATCACAACCCTCAGTGTCGCGCCCGCACCGGACCGGGAC
>NW_007727276.1:320180-343181 GCF_000696425.1 Galeopterus variegatus | reverse complement strand
CGGTGTCCCGCCCAGACCGGTCCGGGGCTGGCCACGGGATCGCAACCCTCGGTGTCGCTCCCGCACCTCGCTCAGCCAGTGAGTGGCCAGTCTGTATGTGGGATCCGAACCCTCGGAGGGAGCGCTGCCGCGCTTCCCAAGCGGCGCACTGTAGCAGTGCGCCACCGGGCCAGCCCCCTATGAGTTACTTTTTAATGAGTTACTTTGTATTGCTTTTTTAGTAGTTGCTCTAGGTTTTACAATATAAATATGTAATTTATTAGAGTCTACTGGTATCAGCATTTACTGCTTCTACTGAGTTGTAGAGACCTTACATCTATTTAGGTCCCTTTACCCTCCACACTTCAAAAATATAATTGTCTTAAGTGTTCCCTCAACAAACACTAGGTACAACAGCAGATAGTGTTATAATTTTTGCTTCAACTATCAACTATGATTTAAGAGCCTCCTGAGAATTAGAATACTCTCCTATAATACTCCTATTTTTTACCCATTCCAATGTTCTTCTTTCCTTTCTGAAGTTCCAAGCCTTCTTCTGTTATTTCCTTTCTTTATACACTCTTTAAGGATAGGTTTGCCAGCAACAAGTTATCATAGTTTGCCTTTATCTGAGAATGCCTTTGTTTCCTCTTTATTCCTGAAGGATATTTTCACTGGATGTAGAATTCTGGGCTGGCAGTTCTTTTCTTTCAGTACTTGAAAAATGCTATGCTACTTTCTTCTAGTCTCCATAAATTCATGAATGAGAAATCTGCTGTCATTCAAATTGATGTTCCAAATAAGTAATGTGTCCTTTCTCTCTAGCTGCTTTCAAGATTTTTTGTCTAATCATATTGGTGTGTTTTGACATGGATTTACTTGGGTTTATCCTTTTTGGAGTTTTCTCAACCTCTTAAACATGTAGGATGGCACTTCAAAAAGTTTGTGGAAAAATAGAATTAAAAGATAATATGAATCTTTCCATGAACTTTTTGAAGTACCCTCATATGTTTATGCCTTTCCCCAACTTGGGGTTCATCCAATGTACCTTTAAATACTTATTCAGCCCCATTCTCTTTCTTCTGTCCTCAGACTTTGATGTTATAGATATTAACTCTTTTGTTGTTGTCCCACATGTCCCTGAGACTCTGTTCATTTTGTTCCAGTCTATTTTCTCTCCGTTGCTCAGACTGGGCAATTTCTATCGATCTGTCCTGAAGTTCATTGATTCTATCCGCTGTCCTCCTTATTCTATTATTGAGCTGATCCAGTGAGCTTTTTATATTGGTGACTGTATTTTTCAGTTCTATACCTTTCATTTGGCTCTATTTTATAGCTTCCGTTTCTTTGCTGAGATTTTTCTATTTTTTCATTTGTTTCAAGAGAATTCCTACTTGCTTGTTGAAGCAGTTTTACAAGTCCAAAATTTGATTTATGTCATATTGGCTTATGTTGATTGTCTTGTCTCATTCATGTTACGATTTTTCTGGTTTTGGGGGTAAGGTATTTTTTGTTAAATCACATTCTGGGCATTATGGGTTTTATATTATGAGACTCAGAGTCCTAGTTAATTTTTTTCTTAGCAGTCAGTCTCTCCTGAGGTACAGCATAAAGGCCGAGTGGTATAAGTGGGGTGGAAGATCAACTTCCTGTTTGGCCCTACTGAAACCACGGAGGGTTGGTTTATGATTGTTCCATTGGTGTTTGGCTAAAGGAGGAAAGGTATTGTCACAAATGTTTTCCGTGGTCCTTTGGCTAGAGAGAACAGGATTTCCTGGGAGTTTTTTGTTTGTTTTTTGTTTTGTTTTTTGTCTATGCCTGTTGTTGGTCCAGGTGGGAGGCTTCTGAAATGCTCTAGTCAAGATATACAAGAGTCAATAAGAAAATCCCAGGAACTCATCTCCATGTATTTAAGTCCCAAAGGCCCTAGGCACTACACCTTCTCATTTCTACTTCTTAGAGCCTTTCTACATTTGTTTTTTGTGTTTTGTTCAGTTTTTTTAGTTAGAAGGGGGAGAACCTGACTGGAATGTGGCTTTACTCCATATTGGCAGAATCAGAAGCCTGGATTAATTTTTATATTCGAAACTACTCCAGTCTTCAACATCCATAAATTCAAAGGCAATTTTAAATAAATTCTAGCCCATCTCCTCTAACAATTTTTTCAGTCATAAAAAACTTTATACCTCCAAATATCACACTGCCTTTGGGAAGCCACTTGAAGGAAGGCTTTGATCATTTAATCATCTTTTCTGTTTAATGTTGTAAACACTATCATCGGATAACTATTTGAGGCTCTGGAGTACATTCCAATGCTATAATATTTGAAAGGGAGTAGAATCTTCACCCAGGCAATGGCCAAATAAGGGGAAAGCTCCTGGAGAAATCTGACTATAGATGTCAGTCATTTTTCCCTTCCTTAGCCTAGAAAATAATCACGAATCAACATTCCCAGGATACACTTCTTCTTCAATCTACAATGCACTTATTTCTCCCTCCTAAAAATGAAGCTTGTTATGGTGCTTCTTCCCCCTCAAATTGAAGCTCAGATATTAACTCTGGTATAATTTTTTTTCTCACTCTGGGTTCCAACTGGAATGAATGTCTCCCAATCCTCTGTTGCACACTCCCTCAGGGACACGCAGACCAAGTGCTTCTACCACCAGCATCTAAGATAGCACCACTACCACGACCCATTTGGGCCAGGAGATTCTCCATCACACGCACCGTGCCTCACAAAAGGCTACCTTGACCATCACTTTCCCTACTCTGTGGGGGTCTGCTCTCCAGAAGAACAGCCCTCTGTGACAGGGACAGTAAAACATCATGGACAATGGCAGCTCTGAGTCCCAGGAGTAGCCACAGCTTTACCTTCAACTTAAATTGTCAACTGGCCCTGTAGGGGTGGCATAGTGGTGGCTGTGGTGGTTGTACTGACAAATTTAAAGGCAGTCAAAGGGAAACAGGGTTAATTTTATAGAAGTCTGGTTCAGAAATTTTCCTGGAATGCTCCAACTGGAAGGGAAACTCCTGTCCAATTTCCTAAGATTCTTCTTTAACATGTCCTCCTTTTGTTCTGCAATATCTATGGAACAGGCAATGCTTGGAACATTGAGGATACAATAGTGAGAAGACCAGCCCTATCCTTGTTAAACTTACCTTCTAATCAATAGGCAAGTTACCCTAACAGCTACCCTAGAGATTATTTCATCAACTGTAAGAAGTGCAATGAGGTGTGGAACAGGTGGGTTCAGCTTTTTTTTTTTTGAAATTTCAATAAGAGCTATATTCTTTCATGGAACAGGCAATGCTTGGAACATTGAGGATACAATAGTGAGAAGACCAGCCCTATCCTTGTAAAACTTACCTTCTAATCAATAGGCAAGTTACCCTAACAGCTACCCTAGAGATTATTTCATCAACTGTAAGAAGTGCAATGAGGTGTGGAACGGGTGGGTTCAGCTTTTTTTTTTTTGAAATTTCAATAAGAGCTATATTCTTTCGACGGTGCCAACGTAAGTGTCAAGCACAACAGACGGTGTGCTTAGAGCAAGAGGAAAAAAGTCAATGCACTTGTTTCAGAATCAGCAAGCATCTGAGCTCAATGTCATTATTTCAGTACCATGATTCTATTTGTGACTCTTAATAAATATTCTACACATTGGGGCTCAAAGGGCCTCAATGAAAGGGCAGTACATTAGATGAGGAATTTTTTTTTGTTTTTTTGGTTTTTTTTCTAATTAAGACAGATTTATTGTAAACTATCACTGTGAGGGAGACAGGAGTGTGCCATGAGCCCGGACGTCCCACCCAGCGGCAAGCCCTACCTCCTTGTTTGTCCTGTCGGCTTGCACCAGCGTTCCATTCAGGCATGGTTCCACGTAGTGAAGCTCCTCGTTATACTGCAAAGGGAAGAAACAGCCAATGGGAAGCATTAAATTAAGGACTTAAAGGGTACTTCTTAATAATTTAAGGATATATACAAACAAACAAAAAATCAGCACAATCACAGCTCAATTTACTCACATAAGGTGACTTTCTGCATGAGTACCCCTGTAGAAAACTGTGATCGAGTGCTAAAAACAGACGTTATTCTGTTCTTATTTGAGGGAGAAACATTTAGAGCCTGGGCCGGACTATGACAGGATTCCGGTGCACACTGTTAACTGTAATGGGGTGGCTCCAGACAAACACTGGGGCCTCCCTGAGCTGGCCAGTAGCCCACGGTTCTGGTGGAATCTGAGCAGCATCCCAGAGTTGGGTGGAAACAGCTCCAGCTCTTGTCTGTGGCTTCGTGGAACCAAGGCATACATTTGCCAGTCCACAGAAGTGAGGGCAGAGTGGAGCAAAGGATGTTCCTGATGTTCTCCGGTCACTCTGGTTGATCATGGCACTGCTTGTGAACAGTGACACCATCTTCCACATGTTGCCAATGCCTACCTTCCCACCACTTTTAATCCCAGAATACCCAGAATATGAACCTTTATTCTTGTCCGAAGCTCACAATGAGGAAGTGGAAATTTGGGTGTTCTACTCTTCATTTCTCTCATCAAGCCTGGTTCTCTGCACTGTAGCTAGGCTTGTCCTTCCAAACAAATCTGACCATGTCACCTCTGTCAACCCTGTTCACAGCTCCCCATTTCTATACAGATGAATCTTCCCAGGGCTTTAAGGGGCTCTGGACACTTGCCGCTGCTGACCACTGCAGCATCTTCACTCATTAGCCCTCTCCAAAAATTTATTCTGGACAGCCCTAATTCTCTTCCTATTCTCTGACATGTGCTGCTGTCTTTTCCTCTGCCTTGGGCCCTGGCTCTGGCATCTCCTCTCTCTGGCTGCCTCCTGTCCATCCTCTAGGTCATCTCATTCCCACCTCCCCCGGGAAGAAGCCTCTGGTGCAGGTTAGGCACCAGGTCAGGCCCCTCTCTTGTATACTGCCTGTAAATTCTAATTCCTATTGCTTGGATCCCCCACGACAAGGTGGGGCCACATCATCAGGGTCCACATCTGGTCCCTCAGTGCATTCCCTAGGGCAAGCACAGAGCTGGGCCCAAATGGTGCCCCATAACCATTTGTTCAATGAGAGTGTCATGGTGTTTCCAGTTTAGTGGCCAAAGCAATCCAGGGTTCCTGAAGGAGGAGACTAGAACGAGCCCAGCTCTTGAACAAAGTCTGGCAAAGGAGTTTGGATTTATAGACTGTGGCCAACGAGGACCATGGTAGGGCTTGGAAAAGGGGAGTAAGTGAAATAAAGAGGTGAGCTTGGGGCAGTCAGTCTGGACACACTGCAGGGACAGATCGAAGAGGGGCCAGACCTGCAGCTAGTACAACAGCAACAGGAATACATCAGGCTTTGTATGCAGAGAGGCTCACTAAGCAAGTGGGAGTAGTGATAATACCAACATTGGCAATTAACTGTTCTTGAGTATTTCATCTAGGCACAGCTAAACTTCATTCACAGGTTATCTCAGCCTTCTGTGGTAAGTATTTCCCATCACTCCACTTTACAGATGGGGAATCTGAGGCAGGGCAAGAATGATTCATTTGACCAATGTCACCAGGGAATAAGTAAGAGGTAAATTCCACATTCAAACCCAGGCAGTCTGGCCTCACAGCCACTCACCTGAGGACCTCAAAGCCCCCCACGACTCCTCTCTAGTCCCCAAGCCTCCATACTTCCCCATCAGTTTGACTTTTACCCCCTCTTTAGACTTTTTTCCTGGTCATACAAAAGCATTTGAAATATTATATTCCAATGATCTTAGGGCTTAAATATCTTCTGATGAGGCATGGGAAAAATATATTTTTGCAGTTCTGAAATGAACCATTAAGAAATGAAAGTGGGATTTTAGTCAACAAATGGAACCAGGAACAATTGAACCTGGGAGGAAATTGCACAGTCCAACATGGAGAAGAACTTCTTCAGTCTGTATTGGACTAACACTGGAAGTGGTGAGAAAACAGCCACTCCCCTGTCCTTCACTTCCCTTGCTGATTGATTTGATTTAGGGTGACAGTATGCCCATTCCTAAGGCCTGAAGCATAACTGGCCCTAGCCAAGCAAAGCTATCCAATTCCCTTCTGCTGGATACATGCTTCCATGGCCTGTCTTGCAGCTAGCAGTGGTCAAATGACCCATTCACAGCCAATGAGACCTAAGGGGAAGTTTTCTGGGGAGTTTCAATGTAACTTTTTCCTGCCATTAAAGGAAAACTCCTCTGTGTCTGCTCCTTCCTTCCTGCTTGGGATGCTATTGTGGAGTTGTGGCAGCCATGTTGCAACCATGAGGTGACAAGACAAAGAATGGAAGGCAAAGCCAAGGAAGACAGAGCAGGAAGCTGCAGCCAGCACGGGTCCTTGATGACATTGCAGAACCACTGTATCAAGACTGTAGCTATCCTCCTCCAGGCTTCACACATACACTTGTTAGATGCCTGTATGTGGAAGCAAGCTTTGTTCAGCTGTTCTGTAATTTATAGCCCAAAACTTTCCTAGCTGAGGTTCCCACCTTGGTTCTTCTTCCTCTTATCGCTCCATTTTCCAGGTAAATTTAAATATGTCATTAGCATTCTACTTAATATACACTCTCAAAGTTGATTCGGGTTGGACAGTCTGAGCTTTGAGTCAGGACATTTGGGTCTAAGTCCTGCCTCTGCCCTGTACTCACCATGTAGCCTTGGGGAAATCACTAAACCTCTCTGATTCCAGATTCTTATGCATAAAAATGGGCTAATTCACCTTCTTTTACCTTCCAGATCTCTCTGTAGGGATCCAGTGAGGCAACAAACCTGAAACTGCCTTGCTAATGTAAAGGCTGTGCATGTGGGGGACTGCAGAGAGGGCTTAAAAGGAAAGAAGAGCAAGAACTTCTTGCCCTCATCAGGGAGGTACATGTGCAGTAATCAAAACCATGCTCACCATCACTGCATGTGCTGTGGCCACAGAGAAGGAATCTGCTCTTCTGAACCCCAGCCAGCTTGTTAGTGGCATCATCCAAGCTTGCAGTTGACTAATTTCCCTTGACTACATCAGGGTAAAGCTATGCTGAGTAATCTGGTCTGTATCACTAGAGGAAGTGGGCTCGGCTGTACATCTAAAGGAACGGTGTGCTCCAGACAGCTGTGCCATGGAGGCCTGTTGGCTGCACATGCTTACCTTGCTACCCAATGGCCCCTCCCAAGGGGGACACCAGGGATGCCCTGCACCTGTAGCTGCTTCCAGACTCCTAGTAGTTCTCCGTGTGGAAGGTTTTCAGTTTCTGCATTTTTGTGGATGTTCCCTAGATTTCTATTTTGTGAAGTAACAATGTAGGAGAGCTATATCCATTTATAACTGAAGATCTGATCACCTCTGGTCCTAAGACACGATGGCCTTATAAATAGCTCTCCTTCATCCCTGCTTAAACAATCTGATATCAGTGGTCCGTGGAAGAAAAGGAAGCAGAGCTCATCATCACCGGCCAGATGCAACTTCCTTCTGTCATTTGCTGTCACTCCCTCCCACCACCAGAACTGAACCCTACAGGGGCAACCAACCTCCCGCTCTTGCCAAAGCGATTAGTCCTTCTGGCAAATTTCTGGGAAATGGGACGAGTCTCTTCGCAGGAGGAGAGGGCCCAGCAGTCCTGGAGATAGTCCAGCCAAGCCTCCTAAGCACACGGTGAGGAGGTGGACAAACAACTTTTGCCCCTTACAGAGCTTAGAAACTGCCACATGACACTCAGAGTCTCAGTCACTGTTAGTTTCTTCCCCACTTCTCCTTCCTGGTTTGCTTTCCCCTTCTCATTTGCATGAGGATAGAGCAGTAGAGCTAAAGCAGCCAAGACAGACAGGCCTGGGTTCTGATCCTGGTTCTGCCACACGCTAGCTGGGTGATCTCAGCCAAGACATCTCAGCTCTTGGCGCCTCAGTTTTTGTGTTTAGGAAACAGGGATTCTAACTGCACTGCTCTCATGAACCCACTATGAGGATAAGTGAGATAATTCAACAGTCAACACAGAGTCCAGCATGGAAGAAAGACAAAGAAGGCACCAGGGTGCACACGCACAGGTGCACAAGGAAGAGTAAAACATATATGCGTGTGTGAGGTGTGCTAAATAAATGGAAAGACCAACAAATGACATCCTCTGCTACTTGCAAAGTAGAAAGGGGGTGGTGTGGGCAATGGCAATGTGGCCCACTTTTGGGAGCAGAGATCACATGCCCCTGTCCTCCACTGGAGAGCAGGGACTCTGACTCTGTTGGGGACAAGGTGCTGCACCATCAGGTACATGTGACTGTCTAAGTGCCCAAGATAGAAATCCACAGTGCCTGGCAGCACACTGTCCCACTCCATGCCACAATGACCTGGGTCTTTGGCGGACTGTGAGCCTAGATGGTGCAGCAGAACTCCCCGTTCCTTTATTTGCTCATTGAATATTAACTGAGCACCTACAATGTGCCAGGGACATAAAACACTGGCAAAATTTGCTCATGTTATCATCGTGGAGTAATCATGAACCACTTCTTCTTACTTTTATTAGTAAAATAATATGCTCATTACATCTGAAGATAATGTCTGCTTTTCTTTTTCATGATAAAAAGTTCTTATCTGTGACATGCAATGATCCATCCAAAAATAAAAATGGGTATTAGACTACATCCCACTCCTCTGTCCTCAAGGGAACTGTCCTTCCCTTTGCCCTCTTCAACCACCAAACTCTACACTCTGACAACAAGGGGCATACTACTATCTCCCTTTTTCCTCTTGCCCAATCTCTGTAAGCATTCCCTGCATCTCTCCTTTGAAAGACACAGCAAACTCCTCGATGGGAATGTTAATGATATTCTAAAATAGAAAAGGCAGGTTGTAACTTTCATTAAATGAATGGCCAGAGAATATTGGAGAAGAATCTGAAAACAACGCCAAAGGGCTGGTCTCTCCCACCAAGATCCATACAAGTCCACATTAGTGTAAAATCATATCATATGTTGGTTCACGTAAGTCCAGATCAAAGATGGGACAATGGAGGATCAGTGACTATGGGTTCTGGATGATATTGAGTAATCTGAACGCTGCTGAATGTTGGAAGCTGGACTTGGACGAAAGCAACGCAGCTTTCAGGCCTAACAGAAGACGGATCAAAGATGGGACAATGGAGGATCAGTGACTATGGGTTCTGGATGATATTGAGTAATCTGCACGCTGCTGAATGTTGGAAGCTGGACTTGGACGAAAGCAACGCAGCTTTCAGGCCTAACAGAAGACGACCAGTGGCCTGAAAAAAAAGGCTGAGGAAAGACCTAAGAAGGGAGAGACTTTATGGATCATCTCGACATGTCACCCAGAAGCTGAAACTCCTTCCGTGTCCCTCCACTGCCTCCAGACAGTGTCCCAGTTCCTCCACATGGCTGGCCAGGCTTGTTTGGTCTGGCTTGCCTCTCTCAATCCAGCCCCTTCTTTTCACCATCACCATCTATCCCACTCCACCCCCACCCCAATATGCTCTAGACACACTGGACTCCTTCTCGTGGTGGGGGAGGCCCTACAACCTGAAACTGACATCTTCCTCCTTGGATGTCAACTCCTTCCTCCTTCTCTCACTGCATAAATGGAATCCAGCCTGAGAACAATGCACCCAGATTTGCAGGGTATTCTGGATATGGTTGCAAGTGTCCCATCCCCTGCACTTATAAGAACCTGCAGTTGGATCGCCCTCTAGACTGGAGGCATGTGACCATTTTAAACAGATTGAGAGAAAACCCATGCCATGTTACTAGAGGAAGTATGTCAGGGTGGAAGCAGGAGGTGGTGGAGGAAAAGAAGAGATATACAGCCAGGCTAAATTGGTGAAACACTGAGGGTTGGGAGAGACAGACAATACAAGGGAATGCATATGAAAATTTGCTAACTATGAATCTACTATGATTTAGAACCTCAAACGGTTGGTAAGTGCATAAACATAATGTTTACCTTGCTTGGTGGACATTTTGGTAGTACTTAAGAGCATACTCTTTGGTGCAGCAATTTCACTTCTAGATTTTATTTAATAGAAGCACACTCAACCCTGCAAAAATACATGCATTCCCTTCAGTGTATTCTATACAGGGAAGAGTTCATTTATTGCAGGACTCTTGAGTGGGAAAAAGATTGGTATTAGTATAATGTCCAGCAAAGGGGGGTTGATTAAATAATTTACATCAACTATATGTGATGAAATGCCCTGCCATTCAAACACATTTAACTGCATTACAAGTATAGAGGCAAGTTGCTGAATATTCTGTAAAATATGATTCTATTTTTGCAAAAACATTATGTGTGTGCATATACTTAGAAAAATTTAGAAGAATATATGCCAAATAGAAAGGGAATGAGAACATTTCTGAATTGTTTAAAATTCTTACATATGTTGCCTACATTAAAAAACCATCAAACGTTACTGTTAATTGATGGTCCATTATGACCTCGGTCTTCTAATATAAATTCACTAACATACCTGACCAATCCTTTACCCATTAGGCAAACAGAGTTCATGATTTTACTATAAAGGCTTCAAATTTTAATAGTTCAGTTTCTCTCTAGCTGTCAAAATAATTATGTAAATAGTCTTGAAGCTGATCATTTATGTTGAAAACTAACAAACAGATGTACAGGGAAGGCTAATGGGACCTCTAAGGGTTTCTTTATATACGGGGACAATTTGGGGGAAAAAATTCTTTTCTTAACTATTCTGTAATAACTGGCATGCCTACTTTTAATTATCTTAATCAACCCTCTCTTCATTATTGAGTTGATACTGTTTGTAGATCTTAATGAACTTACATAGATTGTTTCAATCAATGGGTTTTGTTAACAGAACAATAAATCCTGACTGATAAAGGATTCACGATGTAATTAGTTAGCTCTTCTTCCTATGCGAATTTCTGATATTTCTGTAATGAGTAATTAAAGATTAATAAGAAAGATAGTCTCAAATTAGCTGCTTCTTATCTGTAAATGCTTCAGGATGTGTGGGGATTGGGCACATTTACATATTCACAACGAGGCTGGTGACTAGAGTAATTTTTCTTGGTCAGAAAACCCTAAGTTCTAACTATCTGAAAGTCTCCTTCCAAAGAACTGTTTCCAGGGGCCACATAATTTCAGAGGTGATGGTTGAGCACATCACCTACAAAAGTAGGACAGTGTCTGAATCTTCAGTGTGCCACTTCTTCTAGCTGTGTGACCTTGAGACAGGTACTTCTGCCACTTCGTGTTTCTGTCTCCATACCACATGGCACAGAGCTGGGGTGAACGGTCAGTGAAACAATCTGCAGAGGACGCTTAGCAAAAGGCTTGCACACAGTGGGCACTCTATGGATGGCAGCTGCTGTCATTCACTCAACAAACATTTAAACTCCTGCTATTCACAAGCACTGTCCTCAGTGCTGGGGATACACCCATGAATGAACAAAACTAACCCTTGTTTCCAAGGAATTTACTATTCTCTTGCTCTTCCCTTTCCTCTTCAAGGCTTTTAAAAATCTCCCTATAAATCATGTTTCACTGCAGTCATGCCCTTCTGTTCTGAGAGTCTCATCAGAAGAAGCATGCAGACAGGACACTAATTCAAGCAATCTGCTCTGCAATCCCAGTGTCACTTAAACACTCGTGTCCTCTGCCTAGCCAATACAAGTGGGTCTCATGCCCACACGGAAGGCTGCCCAGATATAGGGTTCCGAGACTAGATCCTCTGCTCAAGGGTCTGGCAAAGGCCTGCAGACCACAGGAACAGCATTTGCAAAGTACCATCTTACTTCATATCCTAACACTGGCTGAGAGAGTCCTGAGCACCAGCCTGACACTGGTGCGTCAGCTCAGATAATCCTGGCAGCAACCCTGCTCAACAAGGTCCCTCACAGTTGAGAGGGCTGTTGCCCAGATTAAAGTTATTTGCCCCAAACACACAGCTGTATGTGGCAGAGCAAGAATTCAAAACTTAGTCCTGGCTCCAAAACCCATGCTCTGTCCCCCTCACCACACTGCCTCCATCACCTACTGCAACCACTTCATGCCCCAAATAGATGTGGGATGGCAAAGCACAAGCATGCAGCACACACGAGCACCTGGTTAAGCACTCACAGAAGAGAATCCGGCTCATTGTGAAGTCAGTCTTTGGAAAGAGAGTGGGAGGGACATAAGGGATAGGATGAAAATCATCCCAAAGAGTTGAAAAGAAGAAGAAAAAGAACTGGAGGTGGACAGTTGAACAAGTTCTTGTTTCCAGGCCACAGGTAACTGCCTGGCCTCAGCGTGCTCCCTGGATCTCCCACTTCCCAGCCGTGTAACCTTGGATAAGTTACTGACTCTCTCTTAATCTCAGCATCATCACTTGAGAATATGCCCAGACCACCTCCTACCTCCTGGACTTGCTATGAGAAACAAAGATCATACAAACAGGAGGAGTAAGGCACACAGTCGGGGCCTAATAAATGCCACCTGTGTTTCCGAAACTGAGATAAAGTGTTCTGTGAGCCATAAACTGCTCTCTACGTATTAGTCATTTCATCATTATTATTATTACTATCATTAACATCAGGCTAATCTAACTTAATCTCCATGTGAGAAACTTTCTGTGAGCCATAAACTGCTCTCTACGTATTAGTCATTTCATCATTATTATTATTACTATCTTTATCATCAGGCTAATCTAACTTAATCTCCATGTGAGAAACTATCAGTTTAAGGAAAATCTTGCTAGGTCTATTCCCCAAGGTTCTGAAAAGGTTGGCTCCCCAGGAATACCAAATCTGGTGCTACTCCTCCAGATGACAATGACTACATGCTAGCTTAAAAGAGGGAATGGGCTGAACTGCATTCCCATTCTCCAAAAGTCCCTCCACTGTCCGTGATTCAGTGAACTGACAAGGGACTGACCTCTGGCATCTAGATGACATGAGTTCCATAGCAATGACAATGTTAACTGGTTGATGCTAAAAGATCAAATGAACCCAAAGTGCAAAAAAAGCACAAAACGGCTGCACTCACAGCAATTATGTTGAAGAAGTCATCATCCCCCAATGTATCCAAAATAGATGAGACTGTTTGCTTCGCGATGGTCAGACGGAGTCCTTTCATGCTGCCACTGACGTCAACTAAAATGACCACGTCTTTTGGAGAAGTCGCTGCCTGGATGTACCTAGGTCAGGGGAAGATTAAGTAAAAATAAATCCTCACCTCTCTTCTAGTTTTCTCTTTAAAAAATAACTGAGAGGTTTAACCACTGCTTACCATTTTCGGTTCCTGCAGTCAAAGGCAATGACTCCATTCTCATCTGGTTCCCATTTAATCCCTAGAAGAAAAATGGGGTTATAAGAAACCCAGAAACTTCAAATATTTATTCACAGCATTTTAAGGCTGCTCTGCTTTGCTGATTGAATGGACAGGGTGAAAAATCACATGCAAAGACCAACCCTAGAGCCCATCACGTGCTCCATCACCAACTTTGGGAAGAGCTCATAGGCTGTAACCCTGTAGCAAGCACAGCCGTAGCTCAGTTGCTCCTAAGGCCTGCTGGAGAATGGAGACTATGTTAGTATCATGCTGTCCCTCAAAAGAGGACGTGATACCAGCCCCTTTCCTTAGCTGATGATAAAGGTAGCCAAGGTCATTTCTCACCAGCCAGCAAGTCATCGGACCTGGTGGCATCATTCATAGACCTCTGGGCAGGATCAGACTCCACCCTTGGACTCGGGTGAAGTAATGTCTACAGCATGGGGGGGTGGGAAGCATGTGATACAACGCGTCCATCTCAGAATATACACAGGTCTCTTCTCTCCTCACTCCTGTTTTTAAAACCAGGAATCTTGGTCTGGTTTTCCACACTGAAATGAAATAAAAATGCTCTAATTATGCTGCATAATAGTTTGAATTTGAGGTCCTGAAGCCTGGGGAGTTTTCCCCATGTGTAAGATCAGATCCATCATCCTTAGTCTAGTGGTTTGCAAACCAGTCAGGATATATCAAACAGTGACATTCTCTATGTTTCTAAGCGTACAATTTCATTTAAAATGAAAGGCATTTGCTGCTTAAAAATAAGATAGAAAATCATTGTTTTCTACCATCAGTGCTGCTTAGGAATGGAGGGTTTGAAACAAACTGTGGAGGTAAGAAAATAAAAATGAAAAATTATTTTCACAGGAGAAAATCCTGACTCAGATTGTAGCATTAAGATCCTCCAATTAACAATGGCCAGCTTTCCAGACCACACTGGGCTACTAACAGGCATGCGCTTAAGATAACATCCCTGAATGATTACACAGAGAACCCTGAGATGGCAGTTGGGAATGCAAGGAGATAATTCATTCTGTCCTCTTTGTACCTACATTTCCCACCTGCACATGTGCCTAATTTAAACAGCTCCCTATAAGAAATAAGAAAATAGAAGTATGAGAAGCTATTGCCAATTGAAGACCATTAGGTAATAAAGATAACATATAACTGACATGATATTGTACACCAAGGGACAAGAATGCAGTTTATTTAAAACATATCTGACACACTGCTTTGTGTAAAGCCACATACAGTTAGGATGGCACAGTCTTGACACAGTGAAGTCATACTCCTGGTGAGGAGAGGCAATGTTCCAAGGCGTAATTCCACAAAGAATTTGAGTCCAGTGTAAAGAGAATTTTTTTATTTTTTTGTTTTCTAAATGTGCTGGGCCATGGTAGGTGTTCAGAGGATGCTTCTTGAGTTGAGTTGTTGTGAGTGTTCTCAGATCATGGCCACACCTGTGTAAACTGCAATCACCCACCACCGTTTTCTGGCTCTGCTGTCCTTCCTCCCCATCACAGCCCGTCACTGTGTGCTCCACAGGGAGCAGAAATACGTTATTCTCTTTTATGGCCCCAACATTTAGGTCGGTGCCTGGGAGAAGGAATTAATGATGCTCAAATGATCTCCTTTTGGATTGAGACCATCTTCTTTTTTTTTTTTTTTCCTTTTTGTCTTTTTTCTGACCGGTGACGGGATCGCAACCCTCGGTGTTGCGCCCGCACCGCACTCAGCCAGTGAGCGGGAACCGGTCTCCACATGGGATCCGAACCCTCGGCGGGAGCACCGCCGCGCTTCCCAAGCAGCGCACTCTCCAGTGCACCACCAGGCCGGCCCGAGACCATCTTCTTATACATGGGTTTGTAACTCTTCCCAGGCTTTGCTGAAACTTGGTGCTTTTTGAAAAGTTTATATGAAATTAGTCTGCTGGGAAAACCAGTAAGGAATATAACTCTAGTATGAAAGTGGATCAAATGGAATGACCCAGAGCCTTTTGCCTGCTAGTCGCAATCATCATCACATGGGCAAGCACTCTGCCAGTCGGTGGACAGACAGCAGTGACTGAGAAAGATGGATCTGGTTTGTGCTGGCCCTCAGGAAGCCTCCCAGTCAGCAGGGAAGCAGACACTAGATAAGAAATCACAACTACCAGAGATGCCACAAGGGAGAAGAGACAGACAGCAGTGACTGAGAAAGATGGATCTGGTTTGTGCTGGCCCTCAGGAAGCCTCCCAATCAGCAGGGAAGCAGACACTAGATAAGAAATCACAACTACCAGAGATGCCACAAGGGAGAAGCACCTGATGCTATGTTAGTGTACAAAGCCAATTCTAATCCCTAACATGAGGAAGGCACCTTTGAGCTGAAAGCAAAATGACAGTGCATTACTTTGCTAGGGCTGCTGTAACAAAGTACTACAGACTGGGTGGCTTAACAGAAATGTATTCTCTCATAGTTCTGAAGGCTAGAAGTCCAAGGTCAAGTGTCAGCAGGGCCATGCTCCCTCTGAAGGCTCTAGGTAAGATCCTTCCTTGCCTCTTCCAGCTTTGGCTAGTCCTGGCAATCCTCGGTCTTCCTGGACTGATGGCTACATCACTCCAACCTCCGCCTCAGTCCTCACTTCACTGTCTTCCCTCTGTGTCTGTGTGTCCTCTCCTCTTCTTGGAAGGACACCAGTCATTCTGATCCAGTATAATCTCATCTCAACTTAACTAATTACACTTGCAAAGACTGTTTCCAACTAAGGTCATATTCTGAGGCTCCAGGTGGACATGAATTTTGGGGGACACTATTCAACCTACTACATATGGGTAGGACTTGTTAAACAAGAGTGAGGGCTGGTGACAGGGTAGAGGAGAAACCCCAGGCAGAGAGAACAACATGTGCAAAGGTCCCCAGACTGAGAAGAGTACATCAATTCGAGCAACTGAAGGGATGCTGGTGTGGCCGTGCACAGAGAATGTCCATGCCAGAGGAAAGGAGCCCGCGTGGCAGCAGGAACTGGAGGCCCAGGCCTCTCACTGCCAGGACACAAGGAATGCATTGAGTGGGGGGATGAAGACAGTACCTCCAGGCAGTTCCAGACACGGCTGCCCTGGATGTTACAATAACCATCGTACTTTGACTCAAAGTCTGAGCTGGATAAGCCCTGGGGGATCATCTTGCCCAATCCTGACATCTGTGCCAAAATCCTCAGATTTTCCTGAGGCGTCCCGTTAGGACTGAGACCTGTTCTCCCAACTCCCACGCTGTCATTCCTTTCCTTACACGGGCATTTCTGTGAGAAGTTACAGAATGTTAACATGACCTAAGTGAACAAAAGCAAAACTAGTTTCTATGTCACAGGAGGAACATCTGAAGGTCTTTAATCTGCTCAAGTGCATCTTGAATTCCTTTTATGTCAGGGACACCCGACACAGTATTTTGCCAAAATAACTTGACCATGAAGCCCTTCCTCCTCCAAGAATCTGACAGAAAAATGCATTAGGAGACAAACTTCAGGAAACCTTCTCCCAAGATATAACAACTTTTTAGTATATAACTTTTTGTTCACACAGATATTTTGAAAATGTTCAAGCAACTTCAAATCTCATAGGAAGAACAGTTGGCTCATCTTCAATAGTTGAGATACAAGGAATTGTCACTTATCCCAAGAAGCACCCTACAAGCCATGTAACTTCTGGAAGTGCCAGTGTGCCTTTTGGAATCCCACCCAGGCTGGATGGAGTGGAACAATGCAGCTCAGTAGCACAGCTAGCTGCCATCCTGCCTTCTCTCCAAGGCATTCTATGCTCCATCGTCAGCGTCAGTGATGCTAGCCTGCCTTCCACAGCTTTCAGAGGGTTTCTAGAACGTTGGCAGATCCATAGGTGAAACTGAAAATAATGTTGAAATCTCAACTGCAAATGCAAGTGCTCAACTGTGAGTGTATTTAAAATATTGTGCAACATTACTATATTCCACAGTTTCTCTCCCACAGGCATTACAAACTAATATTGGAAGGAAATTAATTTCATCTAAGACAACATATGACTTCACATTCTCTTTTAGCACATAAAAATGAACAGTAGGGCCAACAGAGCAGAGCCCAATACAAGATTGTCTAAAGGTCGAGCCTCATGCCACCGACATAATTCCATGTGGCAACAAGGTTTGAGACTAATACAACTACGAAGGACTACAAGAAATAGCACAGTAAAACTCTAAACATCTTTTGCCCTCTGGATTTATTTCTGCTTGGCTCTGAGCTCCCCCTTTCTCCCCACCTCAGTAAAGGCTGCCTTAGCCCATTGCTTCTCTTCTCTTTAGTGCAAAGTGTTTTCCATGCAGCCTCCCAGGCACTGCCAATGACATCTAAACCAGCTCCACGACCTTGCACTTGAACTATCCCATTGCAACAGGGCATTTCTCTTCCCTATTTGAAAGCAAAAAGTCCAGAATGATGTGGAAAGAAAGGAAGTAAAATCAAGAGGTAGGTCATGTTGGCGTATCCCTAACTGAATAGGTGCTGCTCAATTGCTTCCTCAAAACATAAGTATAATTGGTCCATAATCTAAAGTGTAAATATGTACCTTCCAGTGTAACTTTAGATCTAAAATATCTGCTCTAGAATCTAGTGTGAGTTGAGCCAGAGTCAAATTTGGCCTTTAAATGTCTTGGCTATGCACTCCTCTAAAAAGAACTCCTTCATTCAACCAAATGCCATCTTCCTTAATCTCTTGAAAGATTATGCACAATGATACATGAGTATGTGACAAGAGAGTTGCTATGAAAATTATGAATTATGATTTTCCATTATCATTTTTATTGGGTAGTATCATTGAGCTGGCCAAGGAAGAGAACCCTAATACTAATCACACTTTCCCTATCACCAAACCTGAGCCTTGTGAGGAAGGTGGGCAAGAGAATGAACACAAAGTAATGCTGTGCACAGAACCTGAACGTGAAACTAGCAAACAGCATGAGTCCAGACTTGAAGGGAGTTCTTTACTTAGCTATCTCCTTCTTCATGGCTATAGCTACAAACCAGCTTTCACCTTCCTATGGCAGCCAAATCATGGCACAAGGATAAGAAAATCAATTCTCTTTGTGGTCATCAAGGATTCTGGATGCACAAGCCCCCATGACGTGGCTCTAGAAGAGTGGGAGTCTGATGTTGGGGATGGGACTGACGCTTCTTAATATCATGTATGAACCTAACTGGTGTCCTGTGTTTGATTAGATATTGACCTGTCCATGATGTACAGACACAGTTTTCTCTCTATGTAGGTAAGGACAAGTAGGTACAGAGAACTGTCAGCCAGCCATATGATTCTGGATAAAGTTAACACTTGGCCAGACATAAAGGATGAACTAGCACTGTTGGCCTCACCCAGGAGCCAGGTAGAAATCACGTCTCACAGAAGGTTATAAAATGATGAAGTGGTCAAGCCTCACAGGAAAAGGACTGACTGTGCAGGTATGATCCTCTGCTTCCTGGCAGATGGTAAGCCTGGGGAACCCTACTAACTAGAATGAGATAGTCATGAGGCATCCTGAGGTACTGGCCAATAGAAGAGGGATATCCAGTGTCCGGGACTCAACGAGCACCATGATGGGAAGGGCAGTTGCCTAGGAGGACTTGGAGAAAGGGGATCAATGGGAAAAGAAAGGGAGTATGGCTCTGTACTATATTTGTGCCAGCTCCCTGCTGGGTCACCAAGCCTCCACCAGACTGCAGCCAGGGACCAGCTCCCCATCGAGCCAGTAGCTCTATTGTATCTGAGGAGAGAAGGCTGCTACTGCTGGTGTAATGGGAGACAGTAGACCTGGTGGAATTTGATCTACTCAGTGCTTTGCTCATTCATCAAATACATACTGAGCACCTACAAGCTCCCCATCGAGCCAGTAGCTCTATTGTATCTGAGGAGAGAAGGCTGCTACTGCTGGTGTGATGGGAGACAGTAGACCTGGTGGAATTTGATCTACTCAGTGCTTTGCTCATTCATCAAATACATACTGAGCACCTACAACATGTTACTCTTGCTGCTGGTGACAGAGTGAGGGACAACACAAATGTCTCTCCTCCTGGGGGCAGACATTCTAGTAGAGGAGATAGGAATGGAAGCCTGATGGCTCAGGATTTCAGGCTAGAATTCATTCTTTGTAAGGTGAGAACCACAGAGCCTCACTGCAGTCCTCTGCTCAGTGAGACCCTTTTGCAATGCAGGCACTGAACAATAAGACTGGTACCTGGGAAACTGGGTATCAGACTACAAAAGTTGATTCCTATAGCATTATACTATTCAAACGGTAGCTACTAGCCACATGTGGCTATTTAATTTCAAATTTAAATTAAAGTTCAATAAAATTCAAATTTCAATTCCCCAGCCTCACTGGGCACATTTCAAGTGCTCAATAGCCACAGTAGCCAGTGGCTACCACATTAGACAGAGTAGATACAGAACATTTCCACCACAGCATAAAGTTCTTTAGGACAGCACGAGGGAGTTGTCACATGCCCACAGGACCTAAGTTGCATTTGTGGAGCCTATGTGTGAATCCATGCAGAAATGGACATCATCATCACAGGTATGCTTCTAAGCTAATGATTACTGAAAGTCTTCTGGGAACTCTTTTCTCCCACCCTGAGAAAAAGGGATTGGTGTTCTTTCTCAGTGACCCTCCACCACCTTCTCTCTCCCCCATCTTAGCATGAAGCACACTATACCACGATGATCTGTTCACCTGTCTCTTTCCCCATGGTGCTCCTTCACCAATGCCCCTTCCCTTAGGACTCCACTCCAGGCAAGGCCACAGTAATCCTGTCTAGTCCCATGGTTTCAGATGACTGACCCTACCCACTGTCTGGTCCCCCTGGCTTCAGTGGTGGACATGTGACCCAGACCACGCTAATCTTTGGACTTTTGTTCAAACTATTGTGACAGATGCTCTCTCCTACCCTGGGACCCTAAGTGAGAAATCCGCAAGTCTGCAGCCATGCTCCCCATCACGAGGAGTCACCTGCCAGTGAAACAAGGTCAGAATGGAAGAAGGTGGAAATGAGAGAAGGAAGGAAAGATTCAAAATCCAAGTGACATTGCTGAGTACTGAAATCCGGCCATGTCCCCCCGATAGCACACTCCCTAGATTTCGAACTGCATGAGCCAATACATGTGTTTCTTGCTGGACCTAGTTGAACTGGGCTTCTGTCACTTGTAGCCGAAGTACTGATAAATGCATTTCCCCATATGAGAGCTTCAGAAGGACAGAGACCTCTTCTGTCTAGTTCACCACTTTATCCTCAGGGCTCACACAGCACTTGGTATGAAGCCAGAACTCAGGATGTACAAATGTAATAATGAAAAAAGATTCCTTCTACTTCAGGACATGCACACTTACCACTGATTCATAATATCCTACTGCTCTACAAATGGAAAGAAGCATCCTGAAAAGAAAAATATCCTAGCAAAAATGCTCATGATCACTCTTCCAATCGTGTTATGTCCAGGAAACAAGAGCTGAGTGACCACATTACATTTATCAGGGCAGTGAAACACCTTTGGAGGACTGAGCCCCATGTCTTTACTAACGTATTAAAGATATACACATTTCACAAAGTCAAAATCCTGCCAAAAATGTCATAAAAGAATTGTAAGCACTTCTGAGCCAACTGTTCTGATTGATAAAAACCTCGAATGTAAATTAATCTCCCCTATTACATAAACCTTTTATGAGGATTCCCTTTATTTCCCAGTGTCCTGATGACCACAGTTTAAGGGCTTCCTGCTGGCAGTGATGACAGATAACTTTTGGTTTCTACTTTCTGTCCCACCCTCATCCAAATGCCATATTGTAAGACAATTAGATGCCTCGTGGCTTCCCACACAGAGCAGCCTCCCGAACTTGCTCTCATTTCAGCAACATCTGCAGCAAATTTGTTTTCTGTTCAGTGTATCAAGGAGATTGCAATTTGGTGACAATGGAACTTTAATAGTCCACTGTTTATTATAACGTTATCTTTAATAGGATGCTTATTGTTTAAATTTCTGTGAGCTCCAGGAGGAAGCTTGTGTGCCCTGCTGAACATGGCTCTTGGGAGATGTTGGATAATGTGGCAAAGCAGACACCCTGGCGGGCAAGTCTCAAGGTACAGATGCCATGCGTAGGGCAAACAGCTCCTCCAGGCGGAGGCCAGCAGTCTCTGTGCCTCAAAGTGGGGAACTTGCTCTCATTTCAGCAACATCTGCAGCAAATTTGTTTTCTGTTCAGTGTATCAAGGAGATTGCAATTTGGTGACAATGGAACTTTAATAGTCCACTGTTTATTATAACGTTATCTTTAATAGGATGCTTATTGTTTAAATTTCTGTGAGCTCCAGGAGGAAGCTTGTGTGCCCTGCTGAACATGGCTCTTGGGAGATGTTGGATAATGTGGCAAAGCAGACACCCTGGCGGGCAAGTCTCAAGGTGCAGATGCCATGCGTAGGGCAAACAGCTCCTCCAGGCGGAGGCCAGCAGTCTCTGTGCCTCAAAGTGGTAAGACATCAGGTGCCTAGTCTTACTTAATGAAAACATAAAAGACTTCACTTAATTGCTCCCAGATTATGCAGGGTGTTTTTTCCTTCTTTTAGGTTGAGCTTGTTAATTTCTACAGCTGTGATGCTGGCACAATTGCAGCCCCAAGTCCTGTTTCCACAACTTGTAAGCAAAATTAAAACTTCCCTTTTTAATTAAAATTCAAACCAAGCCAGAATTAAAATACTATTGCAAAGCAGAGGCCTGGGAAGGCTCCAGAAGGAACACCTGTTCCCAGGCATGATGGACAAACTCTGACACACCCACGCTGTGTGCTGCTGCAGGGCCTTGGTGGAGGGGCTGCTGCCATCAGCATGCTCTGGCATTTCAACCTCTTCCTCCAAGGTGAGCCAGCTCTGGGGTGGGGAAACCCAAGTTCCAATTTTCTATTTTTTACACATTTTAATCAGAATTTAACTCTGCCCAAGTATGACTTGCTTTTCCCTTAGTAACAATAACAATTATTACTATAATAATGGCAGTAGTAATAGTACTAAAACCAAACACTTGTCCAGAATGATTAAATATGGTACATTTCACACCCAGTTACAATTTTGGTAGCAGCTCTATGAATTACTTTGTTGAGAAAGATGCCAAAGCCATGGCAGGTCCAGAGAGGATCGTGGGGTCAATGCTATGTGTACCCACATGTTCAGATGCCATCTTGCCATTCTTCCCCTGCACCCTGATGATAATAGATTTGAACTTAATCTTTCATATTCTTCTAAGGGAATAGAAAGACTTTTACCCTTAGCCCTAAAGAAAAATATTACAGGATCAATAATCTGAATCATAGCTGTCAGTGCAGGAATACTCACCTGGATACTGCCGAAAAAAGCCCTTTGCACTTCCAAAGTACTGCCATATGAGAGACGGGTCACGATCAAAGTTATCTACAAAAACTTTGTTTAGGGATTCGGACCAATATACTCCATTGACGATTGCTGGGTCTGAAAGGAAAAGGGAGATAGAGAGAGAGAAGAAGCGTGTTAGAAGCCAAAGGGAAACAGAATCCCTGGCATCCCACACAGCATGGCAGATATCAGCACAAAGCCCATCCTTCCGGAGGTCATGAAGAAAGGTAGAGATCCTGAAATGTTTTGCTCCTGGAAAATCCACCCGCAAGGGCTTCCCCTTCTGCCCCAGCCCTCCAAGCCACCCAGAAGCCTTGACC
>NW_007727276.1:317871-319769 GCF_000696425.1 Galeopterus variegatus | reverse complement strand
TCTTCCGTGCGGCCCAGCAGCAAAAGCAACAGCAGCAACAGCAACAGCAGCAACAGCAGCAACAGCAACAGCAGCAACAGCAACAGCAGCAACAGCAACAGCAGCAGCAGCAACAGCAGCAGCAGCAGGAGGAGGAGGGTCTTGCACTGGCTCCTCAAGTCAAAGAAATCCCACCGAGGCATCCTCATTCCAGAGACTGCTCAGTACTACACAGACAGGAGGGACGTGGACAGATGGGGTCACTCCCATCCTCAAGTTGCATCATAAACCAATGAGCAAAACAAAGCTAGGATTAGTCATATAAATCAGGTATGCTGACAAGGAAACCCATAACTGTCTCCAGTGTCCCCTGCCCCGCCACGGTGGCTTGGCCATCTAGCTGGCTGTCCCATGATGTCCATGTGGTCAGCTCTGAGGCAGAGCCCATGAAATGGCACCTGACCCAGCTGGTAGACAGGGTGTCCTGTCTTATTGTCTTACCTCTATCCTGCCTTATTTTTTTCCAGATCATTTAGGTGATTGGGATTCTTGACTTCCACCTCAAGAGTAAATGCTCTAACTCTTATAAACCATAATAAACCACATCATAGCCTAGGAGAGTGAAAAATGACCGATTCAACCTTTTACCACAAAGTAATTTTAGGAAGACTTTATCCTCTCAATCCTGGAAAATGGAGCTCTTAATTGTTCCTGTCCAAGCTTGATAATAATGATTGTGACTCACTCCTACCAGCAAAAGCCACTTAAATTAATCCACAAAGACAAAAATACAATAATAACACTGAAAAATCCATGGTTCTTGCCTCCCTCGATGGCCTCAATTATGTTGGAGTCATATAAAAACCTTCCACAATTAGAAGCAAAAATTCCATTCTACTAGCTCACTGTCTCAACATGTTAAGGAGTCAAACAGCTTCCAATTAGATAATTCTTCTTTCTTAAGTGTGGCAATTGGGATTTGTCCAGTGAGACAATTCCTTTTTCTTTCTTTTTCTTTTTTTCCTTTTTTTGTCTTTTTTCGTGACCGGCAATGGATCGCAACCCTCAGTGTCGCGNATCCACCCGCAAGGGCTTCCCCTTCTGCCCCAGCCCTCCAAGCCACCCAGAAGCCTTGACCAATGGCTCCTTACTTGATAGGCACATCCCTTCCTTTGTAACTTTTACTATCACACACTACTTAAGAAAGCAATGAGGACCGTCTTAGCATTATTTTCCTCCTTTCCCCTACTGAGCCAAAAGTCAGCATCAAAACCAGGAAGAATGTGTTTCCTCTTACTGCACTGACCTAAGCCAACACAGCCCTGTTCCAGTTCTTTCCACCCCAGACTTAGAAGTTGGCTTTTTTAAAAAAAAAAAATAAACAAGTAAATTGGGAACATGTGACTAAATCTCTCCACTTATTCTGTTCAGCAGAGTGTGAGCTCCATGAGGGCAGAGGCCACCTCTTCTTGGTCTTCTGCTGTACTCTTCTGACAGCACTCAGAGAATCTAAAAAACTTTTATGGATAGATGGACAGATGGACAGACGGATGGATGGATGGATAGATGGATAAAACAGACAGACATTCACTCTTCTGCCCTGCAATCCCATTAGCAAATCTCCTGTTTTCACTCTTAGCAGCCCAGAGATAACAGCTTGCCTTCTGTTCATAGATAAGAAGTAGGGCAAAGAAAAAGAATAGACAAGAATTTCTCACACACTGGCTGAAGCAAGGTGGATCGCTGAGGATGCTCTGTGACAGTCCACCTTTTTTTTTCTTTTTTTAACTTCTGAAGACCCTGTTTTAAAATGATGCCACCTGAAGCAATGTTCTGTTCTAAGAGGGGAGACACCTGTCAAGCCCCAGTATGATGAGGGTGAGAGGATGGCATAAGGAGCATGTCAGCAGCAGCAGCAG
>NW_007727276.1:307880-316318 GCF_000696425.1 Galeopterus variegatus | reverse complement strand
CCGAACCCTCGGCGGGAGCGCCGCCACTCTCCCAAGCGGCGCACTGTAGCAGTGCACCACGGGGCTGGCCCCAATTCCTTTTTCTTGAGTGTGGCTTCTTTGGGGGAAGCTGCCCATACCTCCAGGTGGCCCCAGAATCCTAAGACTGCCCCCTGTGGAACTGTGGACACCTTCAGAAGAGCAAGGGAACTGCATGGTCTGAGGATCTTTTCACCCACTTCATTTGGATGCCAGACCTTGCTCTGAAATTATGCCTCTTCCAGAAAAGGGGGCTTCAACTTTCCCAGGGTCTGGTGAACAAAGGGGAGTAGAATCACCAAAAAATGTCATCTACTTAAAAAGGGGGCTGTGTTTTTACACACACCCATTTGATTAAATATTTGAAATCACACTTCCCCTGGCTTGTAAAATACTCACAGTGTAATTGATTTCACAGTCTTGCTTAGCAAGCAACTCTAATAGATGAGAAAATCTTGAATAACTGTCCATTCTTACAGTCATTTAAGAGACAGGAAAAAACAGAAAAATTACATGGGGATGTGATCTAGGTATTTGGGTTGGAAAAGGGCAAGTTAAAAATGTTTTTCCCAACATCACTGACAGAGAGAGTGGACATGAAGCAACCCAAGGCTCAGTCAGTACTGCCCATCTCACCCACGTACCGAGGTCCCCAGCCCCTTCCACTGCCCCTTGAGGAGAAGACAGAGGGCAGGCTGGGGTGTGGACCAGTGCCCAACCTGACGTTCCCTCGTGGTAGCTGAGTTGAATTGTTTTCTTGCAGTCACTTGTGAAAAGGACAGCATCCTCCTGAGTAGCAGGCTTACCCTTTTCCTTGTTTGTATTTTGTTTCAAAATGTGTTTAAAAGCCCCCTTTGCTTCTTTAGGATTCTTCAGGAGTCAGATTTATTTATCTGAGCATTGGCTTCCATCTCCNAGTCCAAAATCAAGGTCTCGGCAGAGCTGGTTCCTTCGGGAGGCTCTGAGAGAGGGTCTGTTCCATGCCCCTGTGCTAGTACCCTGTGCCCGCCTGCATCCTTCACAGTCCTTGGCTTGTGGACTCATAATTTCATTCTCCACCTCAATCTTCACGTGGCCTTCCTCTGTGCATATCTGTGTCAAATCCCTCTCTCCTTTCTCTCATAGAGAGCCCAGACATTTGATTTAGGCTCCACCCTAAATTTGGGATGATCATCTCAAGATCCTTAAATTATATACATTGGCAAACACCGTATTTCCAAATAAGGCCACATTTGCAGGTACTGGAAATTAGGGTTTAGACGTATCTTTTGGGGGCTGCTATTCAACTCAGCACACATACTCTCTTAGTTATCCTGCACAATATATCCATATTTCATGCTTTGCACATATTCTTTTTACAATATGAGTTTAATAAGTGCAGGATTTTTACCCATTGAAGGATATTTAAAGGCCTTTACCCTTTTTCTCTTTATTGGAAAAATTCAGATTTTAACATTGATTATATTTTTTTCGAGCTTACTGTTCTTCCTGACTTCTGTCAATGGGTCCTACCACAATGCACTATGCTGAATTTAAAATGTCTAGTGTATGTGTCAATGCCCAGCATTCTCTGTTGAATAAAGTGAACTCCACAATAACATGGTCATTTTCCCCAACATTCCTGTCCAATCCATATTAACATATTATTCATATTGGTAAATGTGAAATCTAAAAATAGCAGTTTGCTTCCTCTATCTTCTGAGACATTAAATAATCCCTGATGCCAGTCAAGAACAGATCAGATGTTCAGCTTTTACTTAAATAGACTACTAGCAGATGTTTGGAGAGTAACAGTCCCACAGCCACTCTTGTGATACATTTGCAATTTGTATCTGAAGAGCATCTCACACATCTCTGATCTGTCTCTGTAACGTATTAAGTGAGTCAACAACAAACAGCTTTTGTAGTTTCCTTCTTTTATTTCCACCCAGATAACTGCTCTCACCTGTGCTTTACCCTCAGGTTTTCACCTGGCTATATGAGGTCTCCTGTGTAGAATTACAGACAAACCACCATTACCCAAAAACCAGTTTGTGAAGAGAAAGGACTGAGCTCAGACTATACAGAGTTTTTGAAGTGTGGCTCTTGTAAGGCAGGTATTTCCTTGACTTGAAAAAAGGTTTGAGGGAGGATCTCAGGCTTTCCTAAAGGTTTTTGAAGCTGTGCACCTCCTGGATATGAAATTATACCAGGCACAGGGAGCCATGAGAGTGAGCCCATGCAGGAGTTTTCTCCAGTGCTGCATGTTGGACCAGATTCAAGAGGAGAGTGGTTGGATAGTTTTCACATCCCCCATTTCAGCAAGTAAACGACATCTCTCCCATTCATTCTAAATAGATCATAGATTAATGAATAGTTTTTATGCTAATGATCAAAAACATATCTACTGGAAAATTGTCTAATCTAAGAATCTAATGTGTGCTGAATTATAAAATAGGTTTATTTGCCAAACATTTACCCTTCCTCTAAACTTAGTAATATGCTAGATATTAAATGCAGGTTGCTTTTCACAAAGCTGGAGCCAATTTCTGACAGCCCTGGGACCAGAAGGACAAGGATTCATGGCCCAACAGTGAACCACTCTGGACAGAGTTGGGAAGAAAATGGCTTGGCAAATCCCAGAGAATGCTCTAGATGCTGTCAACCTGTTGCCTCAAAGTGCTTGACTTCACTGTGCTAGACAGTGTGCCATATACTATGCATGATCCTTTCCAGGCAGTTACAAACAAATCTTCCTAGCCCCATTTTACAGATGAGGAAACTGACCCTTAAAGCTCTGAAGTCACTACCCCAGTACATTACATTGCCCAAGGCAGAGGTTAACTAAGTTCTTTGTACAAACTACTAGATGGCAGAGGGCCTGAACAGAGGCCTTGCACTCTATCACTACCTATCAGACAGTAAACAGGGGTTGGGGGGAGAGGTGGCACGGGAGGTGCAGTCTGGAGACCAGGTAAGGTGACATGTGGCTCAGGGCAGGCTGTCTGCCCCCAGCTGCCAACAAATTAACAAAGTGTGTGGTCCCTTGGGGAGGGGGCTCCAATCAGGCTTTCTCGGAGCCCTTACATGGCCTCTTTGCACTGATACTCGGGACATGTGCATGAGTTAAAGGTGACAGGATGATAAAGGTAGTGCTGGGAACTGAGTTAGAGCCCCTTTCCAAGAGTTCCCTGACATATCCCCTCAGGTTCAGTGTTGCAGGGCAGCTTGGTGAGGCTAGCTGACCACCATCAGCACTTGGATTTGGAGTCAATGTGCAGAGGGCACATTCACAAGACATGCAATCTTAGCTAAAACACTTCTGATTCTAAAACAGCATTTGATAAGTTGTAGTTAAGCTGGTATTACTAATTTAAAACTCCTCATTTGATATGTGATGTTTCCCCATTAACTAACTCACCCTTGCAGTCTCTAAAAAACAGCTGAAGAACCAGAGCCCACTGCTTTTCTGAAGTTTTGCTTGGTTGGGGGGTGGGGGAGGGAACAGAACTCGTCTGAGATTCAGAAATAAGGTGAGCACAGAGCCATCCTTTTCCCCCAGCAAGTACTAGAACAATGCCAGGCCTGCAAGTCTCCTGTAACACTCCCTGAAACTCAAATATCTTGTTTGAAAATCTGTGCTAAATGCCACAGCCAGAACAAGGTGAGCACAGAGCCATCCTTTCCCCCAGCAAGTACTAGAACAATGCCAGGCCTGCAAGTCTCCCGTAACACTCCCTGAAACTCAAATATCTTGTTTGAAAATCTGTGCTAAATGCCACAGCCAGAATGCCCCACCTGATCCAGAAGCATCAGGGGTTCCGGATAACCCATCACAGACAGACTGCACCCCACTGTCTGAGGCTCCATGCCATTCTGATCTGGCTCATGACTCCTTTTCAAATCCACTTCCCCTCCAGCTCCCAACATACACCCACACCTGTACCCTGGCCAGTCTCACTGAGGCTTTCTTTTTCTTGTCTTGTTTCAATTATGGTATTGGTAACTACTTTCTTGTTTCATTTATGGTAGCAGTTAATACTATGGGACAGCCCATTTAAAGGGTATAAACATGTCACATTTTCAAATATCTTCAAATGCATTTAGCACCTTTACTGAATATAGTATGCATTTATTCATTCATTCAGAAAATATTTACTGAATGCTTACTGTGTGCCAAGCATATGCTAGGATTTGAAGATAAAGCCATGAGCAAAATCGGACATGGTCTTTAACCCAATGGAGTACACAGTCCAGTGGAGGAAACTGCAATCTGCAGAATTTATATGCATGGGGGGCAGGGGCAGTGCAGACTGGTCCTGATAGAGCCGAAGCAACTTTAAATGCCTGAAATAAAAAGGAGCCTGGGGTAGGAAGTGGGGTGAAAGGGAACCAAGCAGGGCTTTGCAGATCCTGGTCTGCAGTTTGCCCTCAGTCTCAAAAGCAGCGGAGATTGCTCTACAGTGGAGAGCCCCTGGAGGGTTTTAAGTGAGGGTAGGTGCACGCACTCACCTTTGCCATCTGGAGAGTAACCAAGCAGGGACAGGTGGGTGGAGGGGAGTCTTTAGAGATCCCTGCAGTCATTCAAGGAGGACATGAAGCTGCCTGCACTAGGTGGCAAAGTGAGAGAAGCCAGTGTTGTCCAGAGGGGACGTGCCTACCAAACACATGTTGGTCCAAGTTTTGGACTCTGAAGGCAGGCATTTGTGCCAGAGGTTGAAGCTCTCTTCTACAGCATCCAAGCAGAGAGTCCCAGCAGCAGGAAGCCTGAACAACAATACTCCAGAGCATCTCCACCGTGGGAAAATCAGCTGAAGTGGGGATCGGGGGGCTGGAATGCTCCTTAGATCATGCACAAATGGGAAATCCTGTTGACTTCAACAGGGAAGAGTTTGTCCCCAAACAGCTAGAGTGTCACAGATTTATTGGCTAAAACTTTCTGTTGTAACAGTTCTCAGAATGCACGTCCCTCCAAGCCATTCCTCCAGTGTGTCTCCAACTAATAGAAGTTCCGCATAAGCACCATGAGGGAATGCAGATGAGAAGAAAGGGAAATCGTTGACCGCCCACCTGCAGGTGGTGGCACCTCAGTGGAGGCTTTCTTGGTGGGTGTTACTATGTGTCTCCATAGCCAGCTGCCCTGCACCCCTCACCTTCCATCATGCCCACAGCTTCTAGGAAGACCCTGCTAGTGCTGAAGGACTTATGTTCTCTTTCCATGTCTCCCAGGTGGAGGGCCGTGCAGGGGACATGGAAGATGTGGGATGGAGGATGGGGTGGGGCTCAGAGCCACTTAACCCTTGACTTCTGTCCCAACCCCACCCCCCAAAGAAAAGCCAAGTAGGGCCGGCCCGGTGGTGCACTGCTACAGTGCGCCGCTTGGGAGCGCGGCGGCGCTCCCGCCGAGGGTTCGGATCCCACATACAGACCGGTTCCCGCTCACTGGCTGAGTGAGGTGCGGGTGCAACACTGAGGGTTGCAATCCGTTGCCGGACACGAAAAAAAGACAAAAAAAAAAAAAAGAAAAGCCAAGTAAACTCTTACCCATTCAGTCAATAAGAACTAACAAAATTTCTATGGTATTTGAAGCCTTGTTCTATGCTCCATGGGGATCCATACAAAAGAACCAGTTCTGGAGAGAACTGATGTTAGGACAAGTCACATGCAATAAAGGACAACACCCAGTTACAGCACATAGAGTTGTCATCATTTAGCTCACTCCTGATATTAACTCAGAAAGTCTCCTCTCATTTTAACCACTCAGAAGACAGAAAGAAATTTAAACATTCCTTCCTTCCATCTTCCAGACAGGCCTGACTCTCAGTAAAATATGATTTTGTGAGCCTGCCATTTGGGCTGATGCTATCAGCTTTTTATTGATATTTAATATAAACACAGCCCCAGGCTAGCAGGTACTCTGACAGGGTCTGAAATATAATTGCCAGGAAACTGTACAAATATGTGTAGCAATTAAGGAGCTGTCAAGGATATCGAGGGTGTGAAGACACAGAGCTGGGGACTGGACAAAGAAGGCTGGGGCTGAGGCTGGGAGGTCGCAGGGAGCAGAGGGCTGCGGGGAGGGAGGCGGGCGACAGAAGCCACATCACTACTGCAGCCCAGCTCTGCATGCTGAGATCACAGGCAGGGAAACAGATGAGTGGATTGTGGACATTAACAAAAGGAAATGGGGCCAAGTTTAAGTTTGCTGTTTGTCTTCAACAGAAAGGCCAAGAATTGCTTCTCCTGACTCTGATACGAGACATATTTATATTGGAGAGAGAACATACAGCCTGGAGTCTGGCCTTTAAGAGAGATGGGGGTTGGGGGATGTGGGGCCAGGGAAAGGAATTTGCATTGTTGATTTGTTTGTTTTAACAGCTTTATTGAGGTATAATTGGAATTTGTATTCTGCACTGCTTCTAACACCTATCAAAGTGGCACCAGACTAAAAAACCAGTTTGTAGGTGAGAAAGGACCAGGCAGGTGGATAGGTTTGAAAGGTGAGCTCTGAGTGAGGAAGAAGGGAAGATGGACCAGCCTGAGGGCAAGACCCAACGAAAGGGGTACCAGGGGTAAACCTAGAGAAGGGCCGAAGACTGCATTTGTGCTATGTTCCAACTTCAAGTCCTACCACAATATGCTGCCACTGATTTAACAAGCAACACAGAAGTGGTCATAGTGGGGATGGGGATGCTCATGATAAAGGTGGTATTGACACAATCTCCTCCCTGGATCAGGATCCTTTCAGATACCCAGGATTTTTTTGGGTTTTGCAACTGAAGGAAGTGGGTTGGAGGAAGAAGTGGTGTCTAACGAATGGACTGAGTTTGGGGGTCAGAATGGTCAGGTCTAGTAATAGGGTCATTTCACCTTAATTTGCTTTTTAACTCTTATGAAAGGAGCACCCCTTTTCAAATGGAATGTTGCCGGCAGAGGTCTGGGCTACAAAGAGTCAGTGCAGCAGAAATAGAATAAAGAAATCTTGATCTCTTCTTGCTTGAACCATGGATAGAAAGGGGCTTCCGTCCTGCCCTCACCACCTGCCAACACACACACGCGCGCGCGCACACACACACACACACACACACACCACAATCCATCCTAGGCAAGTAATTTAAGGTAAAAGACATACAAACTTTCAAAGAAAAAAAAGAACCTTTTAAGGATTTAGTAGTTAGATATTTCATGATGTTAGAGAAATTGTAAACAACACAGCTAACTCATAGTTACTCAAAATCCATTGCTCCGAATGTGGCTATATTTATTTAGGTGAAAATAAAGAGTGATTTAATCTAAAGAAAAGTATAAAGTAATCACACAGGTGTTGGGCAGACATGAATGAAGTCATGAGTGTGGCTCGCAGAAGACTGGGCCGGGGAAACGCCTCTCCAAGGGCTCCAAGCAGCACTGCTCATCAGCATTCCCAACAAGTTCCCTCCTTGGTAACTCCACACCAAAACCTTAACAGTGTCCAGACCTCTGTGTGGGAAGGGAAGTGACATATGAACACATTACTCATATAAGGAAAATGGCTTTCTTTAATAAAATATAAATACATTCTCTATGTCTTCTTGCTCTGAAATTCATAAACTGCTGAATCCATTCAGCCCCAAGAACATGCAAATGTAGATGTGGTCACACAGCCAACGGCATTTCTAGATCTACACTGTAGGAGAGTATAAGCAGGAGTCAGAAGTAAGCCTGAGAAAGCTTGGATAGATGGTCCAAGAAGTGGGCAATGCCTGCTGTGAGTCGATCTTAGCAAAGACCCACCCCTCACAGAGCTCCGGGGAGGAAGCCAATTTTGTGCCCAGGTGGTTTTGATGGACACAGTGCTAGGGGACCAGGTTTACATGGCTAGAACATTATAGGTATTTGCTCTTGATGCCCAATTTCACATGAAGGTCCACAGGTTGTAAACCTCCCTGAAGTGTAAACTGCTTCCAAAGAGCATGATGCACACTAGGAATGATGCCAACTTCCAAAAATGTTGGCCAAAAGCTATTAACAAGGAGACTCCAGCTGTCTTTCCACTGGACCTCATTCACCCTAAAAATTCTTTTATCAACTATTTATTTGATTTGTTGAACACTAGCAGTTGAGCCAAATTAAATGAGACCAAATGATTCCTTTTATGGACCTTCTGTAGCTCATATACACTAACTCCTAACTCCTCAGTGGCAGGGACAGGTACTTGAAGGTCCACTCCTCTTGTCATAGAAATGGCTCGTGAAAAATGAAAGAGTAAAGGTTTAATTCTATTATTTGTTATCAGGATGACCATATAGTTTATCATTCAAACTGGATCACTTTTGAGAGTAAAAATGGGTCTTTTTTGGGCCGGCCTGGTGGCGCACTGGAGAGTGCGCTGCTTGGGAGAGCGGCGGCGCTCCCGCTGAGGGTTCAGATCCCATGTGGAGACCGGTTCCCGCTCACTGGCT
>NW_007727276.1:305176-307302 GCF_000696425.1 Galeopterus variegatus | reverse complement strand
AAAAAAATAGGTCTTTTTTATTAATATATAGGAACAACTAGTGTAAATTGGGTCTATGATAGGCACACCAGGATGGGTGGGCACTCCACTTATAACCCGCCCCATTTCACCGAGAATGATACTGACTGACAGTTTGTGTGTGTGTTGATCTCTGATGTGATCATGATGTGCAGTTGGTTGGTTAACCAAACAAGATCAGAGCAAGGAATCATTTTTTAAATGATACATTAAACACCTTCTTCTAACATTTGGCCAATCTTTGCATGTAGGACCATGGACTTTAGAACACTTTGAGTATTGGGGGCAGTTTACTAGACATGAGCATTCAGCATGTCTAGACACCAACCAAAGTGTTTTATTAATGGGAGAAGATGTGGAGAACATGAATTAATCCACTAAATTGCTTAAGTGGAGGCTACTTAAGAGAGTTTGTGTGGTAATTATGTCAATGCACTCTCTATTTCTTCAAGTTGGGAATCTTTCCAATTTAAGGACTCAAACATACTATTCAAAATATTTTTTAAAATACCGGCATATAGTACTGAAAAGATGAGGGGCAGGAATGGCTTTAAAGGGAAATTGATCCAGAAGTTGCACATGGTTTCAGCAAAGACATGGTTTCTATCATTTTTTCTATTCTGCATCCTACAAAGTTGGCTTTATCCTCAGACCCTTCCTCTCACACGTCCTGGCTCTTTGCCCTACAGCCTTATAGGGCAACCAAATTGCAGTAGCACTTAATTTATCACATCTTTTTCCCACTCTACCCACGAACAGAATATAACT
This sequence comes from Galeopterus variegatus, assembly GCF_000696425.1. Classification (NCBI taxonomy): domain Eukaryota; kingdom Metazoa; phylum Chordata; class Mammalia; order Dermoptera; family Cynocephalidae; genus Galeopterus; species Galeopterus variegatus. The sequence goes on along the minus strand of NW_007727276.1, from coordinate 306,516 downwards.
TCAGATGTCTCCTGACTTTTCACTGACTTTGACCATTGTACACCCATCCTGATCTAGTCAGCACAGGAGGGTAATGGGGCATGCTGATCTGCTTTCCTCTTTATACCTTGGATCTGAATTCAAGCCCAGCACCCTTGAAAGCTGGATTCCTGAAAAAAATTCAAGATGTCACTGTTGGGAAGAGGAAGGTAAGGGCACCAAACCATCTCCTCCAAGTTTCCAGTATGATCACAAACACCCAGAGCCATCTCAAAGGCCACAAAACCCAGGTGACCCAGGACTTCACCAAACCTAGACTAATTCCATTAAAGAATTTAAATTTGGCAGTAAAGTTTTGTATACCATTTTGGCATACGAGAAATTTTTTGAGCATTCTAAAATTGCATGGCGGATAGAACAAACTTTATGAATGACCAATAAGGAAAGTTTAGTGCAAAAGTTAGATCTCTTTGGGATGCAAAAATATATATATATCAAAGAAGAGAAAAAATGTTCTGTGGGAAATAAAGCTGCAACTCCAGCAGATTACATGCTACAAATAACAATGAAAAAGAAGAAAATGTTACTGACACTAAAATAAAACCAACCAGGCCATACATATTTAATAGGAAGTGCACCAAGAGAAAAGAAGCCAGCTGTTACAGAAATGACGTACATGTGTACGGCAAAGACAGGCCTTCAAAAAAGGAAGTTGAGCTCCAAAAATCTTCAAGGACAGAGTGACTTATAGATTTTAGCCGGAATTATTTAAACAAGAACTTGCTTTTAAGTCAAGGGTTGGAAATATTTTATTAAATTTTAAGTAGTCCAAATTTTATTATTTTCATATTTTTTAAAATAAACTGATTCAGAAAGATCTTCTAGCAATACAAATGTTGAAGATTTTATATCATAATTTTGGACTATTTAATCAGTTTGAGATGTATTTCAAACTGACAGAAGTACAGAGCAAACCAAACCTCAGTAACATTTTGGAGTCCTAACACATTTGATGATTGATTTTATTATAGCAGCTAACAAGAAATAAGACAAGCAATCTATGCAGCCAATTCACCTTTTTTTGTTTAATCCTTCCTGATTTCACCCTTTGGTCTCTTTGTTTATTTTCAAACAGCATGGTTTCATTTTGTATGCGAATTAACAAACATGTAAGAGTAAATTTAAAGTTGCTATTCTGATAGCAATTACATAATTAGAATACAATAAATTGAAATGAAAGCTATGTTACTCATGGGATGTCTCAAAGCAAGGATTATCCATGATGTGAGGTCTGTTGGGTCTTAAAAACTAACGCCACCTTAAGTGACATTACAAGCGGCGCCATTATGGGCCCACAAGGG
>NW_007727276.1:302327-304272 GCF_000696425.1 Galeopterus variegatus | reverse complement strand
TGTGCTCACCTCTCTTCATGGCTCTCTTTCCCCATCTCCTCCCAACAGGGACCAGAGGGAAAGAGGAATCCGGGCCATTCGCTCTCCCACCAAAAGGAACGAGGATGGGGCTGTTCGGGTTGGCCAGCGGACCCAACAGAGGTCAGAGGTTACAAGGCCAAAACGAAAAAGGCTAGCTTGATCACTGCGAGATTAGGAGATGAGAGGAATGAACACCACCACCACCACCAAAATACGTAAAGATAGGATGATAAAGCCTGTTTCAAAACAATAGCCCATTATAAAAGGTAGAACTATATAACAGCAAACATGTCACTTAAGACAGATATTTAATTTAATTTTAAGTTGTTCAGTGTTTGTTCTCTAAAACATATTATGCATTTACCATGTGTATACAGAGATCTTATCACCTACAATTGAATTAGGGATAAGAGTTAATTAGCATATGGGATCAGTAAAAATTCATACTAGAGAGTTGATCCAATCCTCTGGAATAAAACAAAGTCTATTTAAGAAGAAAAGAAAATGGAAGAAGGACAAGAAAAAAAATGGGCACTTTTGTCTTGAAAACAGCTGACTATGGTACAATGAGGGGTACAAAAAATTAATAACTTTATGGGTCTTTAACTTTCTCCAGACATTGTCATTAAAGCAAGGGGGAAAAAAAGATTCAAATGTTTTAAATCTCTCCAAAACTATTAGCAAAAACAATATGGAAATATATAACAGATGCACAAAGGCATCTTGGAATGAATATATTAAGGACCCACACTGCAAATTCTAAAATCTATTTAATTGTGCCAAAGAAAAACATGAGAAAGACCTTTTGATAAACAAAATGCAGACAGTATTAAAAAAAAAATCTTGCGGTTTTGAGTATAAGGACTATTCCTCAGTTGGCTATTTCAGACTGACCAGACCAGCAAAACAGACTGTGCTGTCACATCGTCCACCTTCAAGAGCCAAGCTGCAGCTCCTAAATGGTGGAAGAGTGATATAATAAATGAATTCTGCAATAAGTTTCCAATTGGGGCTTTTTATCTTAAACCAAATGTAGAGCTCTTTTCGAGGGGGGGAGAATCACCCTCTTAATATAGTTTTATTCTTTCCCTTAAAAAATAACTTATTAGTTAACAAAAACATCCTCTGTATAAAAAAAAAATCAAATGATCAGAAAGAAAATTAAAGTCACCCTAATCCAACTGAGAATCACTATTAACATCCTGATGGAAAACTATCCACTCCCTCCTCTGTCTATAGAAAGACATTCCNCTATTAGTTCCCACGAGAGCTGGTTGTTTAAAGGACCCTGGCACTTCCCCTCGCTCTCTCTCTTGCTTCCTCTCACCATGTGATCTGCTTGTACCCACCAGCTGCCTGTGCTTTCCACCATGAGTGGAAGCAGGCTGAGGCCTGTGCCAGATGCAGCTGTCCCAGAATCGTAAGCCAAATAAGCCTTTGTTCTTTATAAATTACCTAGTCTCAGGTATTTCTGTTACAGCAACACAAAACANCACTATTAACATCCTGATGGAAAACTATCCACTCCCTCCTCTGTCTATAGAAAGACATTCCATCTGTACTAGAATGGGCTTATTCTGTATACACTGCTCTATGACCTAACTTGTCCCCTTTTTTCTTCCATTTATCAACTTCCCAAGCCACATACATATCTCTCTGATCTGTCATAGCAGTATAGCATTCCATTCCAAGTGGGAAGAAGTAAGTGGTCTGTTTTTATAAGTGAGATTTTTAGTATTTAGAGTATTTAAAGGGATCTGTCTTAATATCGATAAATATGTGATAGTTTGTATGTGTTGTCCCCACCAAAACTCTTGTGGAAATCTGATCCCCAATGTGGCAGTGTTGGAAACTGACTGAGTGATGGGGGCGGGTCCCTCATGAATGGATTAATGCTCTCCCTGGGGGAGGGGGGATTAATGAG
>NW_007727276.1:299914-301400 GCF_000696425.1 Galeopterus variegatus | reverse complement strand
AATATTGTAAGAAAAAAAAATCCCATACAACCTTCCCTAAATGTTAACCTCTTACTTAACCATAGTCCTATAATCAAAACCACAACATTAACACAGATATCATACCATCATCTCATCTACAATCTTATTTAAATTTTAGTGGACACATCCATGTCCTTTGTCTGGGCCTAGATCCAATCCAGGATCACTCATTATATCAGTTGTCCTTTCTCTCTAAGTCTCCTTAAGTCAGGACCTGTCTTTCTTTGTCCTTCAGGATTGATGCTTCCCCCTCCTCAGGCAGAACCACATGAAGGTAAATGGAGAATGTGTCTAACAAGACACAGAGAAGCCCTGGCTAGTAATCTTACAGAATGTCTGGTGAGTTTCCCAGGGCTGCCATAATAAACTACCGGCAAAACAACAGAAATTTATTCCCTCACAGTTCTGGAGGCCAGAAGTCTGAATTCAAGGTGGCTTCGGGGCTGGTTCCTTCTGGAGTCTCTGAGGGAGAAAATTTCCCATGCTTCTCTCCTAGCTTCTGGTGGTTGCTGGCAATCTTTGGCATCCCTTGGCTTGTAAACACATAACTCCAACTTCCGCCTCCATCTTTACATGGCCTTCCTCTGTGTGTGTGTGTGTCTTTGTGTCTTCCCTTCTTCTTACAAAAATACCTGTTATTAGATTTAGGACTCAGCCTAAATCCAAAATGACCTGATCTCAAGATCCTTAACTACTTACATCTGCAAAGACCCTATTTCCAATAAGGTCACTGCTATGGTCTCAAAGTTTGTGTCCCTGCAAAATTCATATGTTGAAACCCTAATATCCAGTGTGATGGCATTTGGAGATGGGGACTTTGGGAGGTAATTCAGTCGTGAGAGTGGGGCCCTCATGATGAGATTAGTGCCCTTATAAGAAGAGACATGACAGAGCTTGCTTCCTTTCTCTCTGCTCTCTACCATCTGAGGGTACAGTAAGAAGACGGCCATCTACAAACCAGGAAGAGAGCATTCACCAGAACCCAACCATGCTGGCACCCTGATCTCAGGCCTCCTAGCCTCCAGAACTTTGAGAAATAAATGTCTGTTGTTCAAACCACACAGTCTATGGCATTTTTGTTATAACAGCTCAAACTGACTAAGATAGTCACAATCTGAGGTTCTGAGTGGACTCAAATTTCTGCAGGGAACATGACTCAACCCACTACAATGTCCTTCAATTCAGCAGTTCTACAGTGTACATTATTGGAAAATGGCTAGGTTATGAGTCCAGTTAGACTATCTCTCACATTACCTCACTATGGGACAGCATAAGCACGTAAAAAACTATCATTGTACTATTTTCTTTTGTTGCCTGTGCTTTTGGGGTGTTATTCATAAAGTCATAGCCCAGTCCTAAATCCTGGAGAGTTTCCCCTTCATTTTCTTCTAGGAGTTTTAAAGTTTCAGGCCTCATATTTAGGTCTCTAATCCATTTTTGAGTTGATGCTGGTATATGGTGAAAG